>NW_007730693.1:148753-177287 GCF_000696425.1 Galeopterus variegatus
AGTGACCCAGAGGTGCCAATACCAGGCCTCCACCTCATTTCTGAGTATACGTATATTCCCCTCGGCCAAAAAAGTTTTTTCCAGTCTCTTTTACTTTGGCTTTCTATTTTTTTTTTTTCCTTCGATGGGTAGAAGGAGAAAAAACATTATATTTATATACAATAGACATAAAGGAAAGGTCTAAAGAACTAATATATAGTGGGCATCTATTGTCTCAGTGCTTTATATAGAATGCCTTATTTCACCATCCCCAAAAGCAATGAGACATTATACTAAGGAAGAATCTAAACTAAGAGAATACAACGCTCCCATGGCGTCCTGTGTCTACCCCATTGCAGGTATTACTAAACTGTGTTGAAATGTCCATGTATTTGGTTACACCTTCAATGGAGTTTAAATGTATTGAAGACACTGTATCAGTTGTCCAGGGCTGCCATGACAAAGTGCCACAGACTGAGTAGCTTAAACAACAGAAATTTATTATCTCACAGTTCTGGAAGCTAAAAGTCCAAGATCAAGCTGTCAGCAGGTTTGCTTTCCTCTGGGGCCTCTTAGGCTAGTAGATGACCACCTTCTTGAAGTATACTCACATACTCTTTTCTTAGCCTGTGGATCTGTCCTTCTTATAATGACATTAGTCATATTGGATTAGGGTCCACCCATATGACCTCATTAACCTCTTTAAAGATCTTGTCTTCAAATACAGTCACATTCTGAGTTACTGGGGGTTAGGACTACAACATATGAATTTTGGGGGCGTGGGGGACACAATCAAGCCCATATTTTTCCATACCCCTTAGGAGTTCTCCCCACCAGCCCCCTTATAGAATCTATCAAGAAAGATGGCCACTGCCACCAATTCCTTCCCTCTCTGTACACATGTGCCACTCTGCATCTTGAATCTGGGCTGCTCGTGATTGCTTTGACCAATAGAATAGGTGGAAATGACTCTGTGCCACTTCTGAGCCCAATCTTGAAGAAGGCTGGCTGCAGCTGCTTCCCGTCTCTTGAAGCCTTGCACTATTGTATAAGAAGTGCAGGTTACTCTGCCAGAATAAGATGCCATGGTAAGGAGAAGTGAGATGCTAGAAACACTGGTGAAGAAGACATCTTGGACAGACAGCTTCTACCTTGAGAATATATTGATGAGAACTCTAACTAGAAGTACTATCTCTCCCTTGACCCTCTCTCTTAATGCCACAGCTACTTCTATGCTCATTTGACATCACTGAAATTCCTGTCTCCATTTTACCATCTTGAAGATGGATTGGTTACTATAACCTTAAAGAATTATTTTGCACTAGCTCAGTATACTGAGTGGGCAATGAGGGCCGTCTTGTCTTCTGTCCTTAACCAGCAGGCTAGCTGACTCTGTCCAAAGAGAACTCCAAGCCTCTAAACGATTTAACAAAATTAATGCATTTTTTGGACAAACGCTTGCACTTTTGTCATAAAACCAATTTCACATAATTTGAAATCTATTCACTGGAGCAACCATCCACAGAATGGTTCTCTAATATTCTTGAACCTAAAATGCCTGTTAAGGTGCAATTGGTACTGTCAACAATTCTTACATGATTTTAATGAGAAAAAAAATTAAAAGCAGACTTCTTCATATGACCAGTCATTAATCACTGTAATGATAGCTGGGAAGAAATTAACTCATACTATAACCTCTTCCCCTTCGGAAGCTAAGTAATCATAAGTGTACCACAGGAAAATTGGTTACATCTGAACACATTTTTTAAAGGCGTGATGATAATTAAAAGTGTTAAAAATGAAAGGTTTTTTTCTTTTCTGTTTTTAATTAAAAAGTGAAACATCTGAGAACTTCAAGTTTGGGGGCAGTACTGCAGGTCTCATCTGTGGTGGAAATATGAACAACTGTTTTGTCCTGAACTTAGCACACTGACTAACTTATATAAAAGTAGCACCAATAGCATTTAGAAGTCTTTAAGTGACCAAAAATGGGTGTGTGTATGTGTTTTATCTCTTTGATTAGTAGTAAGAAAACTTTTTACTTTATAAGTTTCTTAGCATCTATTTTTTATGAATTACCTTTTCACATTTTTAAAGTAATCCTTTGGACTACTTCTGACCATCTTGGTTCCAATACCATACCTTCCCAATTTTACTTCCTATATTTTAGATTATATTGAATCTATTTGGCAACAATATTCCCTGTTCTCTGTCCCCATAATCTGTCTTATGTAATGTGCTAATTTATCTATCAACAACTCAGATTTTAATGCACCAATCACAATTAAGATCTGCCTGTAACCTGTTGCTGAAAAACCCATGAATTCTTGGAGACATCTAGGTGACTTCCCGGGAAGAAGTAGGGAATATGGAGGCACGAGAGACAAGACACGAGAAGAGCAGGTAGCCAGGGACCTTGCCTTCAGACTCACTGGTAACCAGATGAATTAAATTTAACAAATTAAATTAGCTATACTATACTATTTTCACTTCTAAAGTTAGCAAAGATAAAAATGACTTAATACTTAGGCAGGTGTGGTGAGGTAGACAGTTGCAGTCGTGTAAATTATTGCAAACTTCTCTGGAAATCTATTTAACAATATGAGTCAAGAGCTGTAAAATGTTCATACCTTTTGGCCCAGTACTTCCACTCAGGTGGACCATGAAACCAACTACAAAATAAAATGGCAAAAATTTACATTGTTGTGAAGAATAAATGAGATAATGCTCAAAAAAGGCCTGTAACCCTGCCAGGACTTACATGAACTCAGCAAATGTTAGGAATCATTCTTCTTTTGCCTCTTGATTGTAAAAGTGCTTGTATATGAAATAAATGGGTGAACAAAGCATAGTATGTTTTGACTTCCCACTACGTGTCAGGCTCTGCTAATTGCTGAACCTGTAATAGTGAATATTATAGGCTTGGTTCTTGCCCTCATGATACTTCTATTCTAGTGATGAAGACAGGCTCTCAATAAATAAATTGTGTGAAATATACATATATGTGTATATGTATATTCACACACTCATTCACACACATATGCACACAATGAAGGAAATGAGCATGATATTGTGAGAGAAAAATAGGAAAGATCAAATTTAGAGAAGCAGAGGCAGGGCAGACTTGTTGATCAAGTGAATTTTAAGTGGTAACCCTGTTAGGGACTAAATTGTGTCTCCGCAAATTCATATATTGAAGCACATCTCTCAGTGTAATCATATTTGTAGAAAGTTCTTTAAGAAGATAATTAAGGTTAAAGGAGGTCATCGGGTGAGAGGGACCCTAATCCAATAGAACTGATGTTTTTATAGGAAGAGGAGGAGACACCAGAGCTCGCTGCCTCTCTGTGGATGCAGGTGGTAAAAAGGCCACATGTGGACAAAGCAGGAAGAAACAGTCTGCAAGCCGAGGAGACAGGCCCCCCAGAAACCCACCTTGCTGACACTCCCAACTTGGACTTCCAGCCTCCAGAACTCTGAGAAAAAAAATTTCTGTTGTTGAAGCTGCTGAGTCTGGGGCATTTTGTTACGGCAGCTCTAGCAGGCTAACACAGGCCTGAAGGCTGGTTGGAGATGGCTGTGTGCAGAGTAGTAGAGGATTAGAGGCCGAAGAGCGTTTCCAGGGAGGGGGAGCAATAGACACAAAGCCTTGGAAGCTGGAAAGAGCTTGGCACACTTGGACAACTGAAAGAAGAACCATGCACCTGGGATCCTGTGGATCCACTGTGAATACCTCTAAAATATCTTTGGGAAGTGAGGCCAAGATGACATGACAATAATTATGGGAATAACAAATCGATTTGGGGTCTCATGAACAATTCTAAGGAGTACAGTAGGATTGAGGTAGGGGAAAGAGACCAATGTTCTACATGCTGGCAGCTGATAATCACTGAGTAAGTTCAACCTTTGCAAGTTACTGGTGTTAAAATTAAAACATAGAGATATTAGGGATATTAACAGGAATTAAACAGACAAACAACACACTAGCTGATTTAAACACAGTAGCCAGATTTAAAATCCTAGTTCTCCTACATCCCTTCCAAGGGATCTCTTAAAACAACCCCATTAAACTAATCAAATTCCCAGCCCCAAATTGTCCCATAATTGGGCTATAGCACCAAACCTGGGTTTCTAGAAAAAATGATCTCCATGGTGTCTGAATAATTCTAAGGAAAACAGAAACTGCAAGCTAAAAGCTTTAACTGTCAATTCTCTTGTTGAGTGTATTTGCCTCTATATTCTGAGCAACATTGTCCAAGCACTGTTCTAAAGTTCAGGGACTGCAGGTCCTGGGTCTGATACAGGTACTCTTTATTCACCTTGTGCCATAACCTGCAAAAAGTCCCACTTTCATAATTGTGTTAATAATAATAGTAATGTATACTTATTGGGTATTTATGATATGTCTCTAACAGGTGGCTAAAAGTTTTATAAAACATACTTCTATGAGGTAGGTACTTTCATGACCAACAGATAAAGAAAATATGAGAATATATGGATAACTTTCCCAAGGTTACCCAGTTAAGAAAATGAAGTGGTTTGCTAGCCCTGATACTGTAGACTGAATGTTTGTGTCCCCTCGAAGTTTATATGTTGAAATCCTAACCCCCATGTAATAGCGTTAGGAGGTGCGGCCTTGGGAGGTAATTAGGTCATGAGGGTCGGACCCTCATGAATGGGATTAGTGCCCTTATAAAAGAGGCTGGGAGCTGGCTTGCCCCTTCTACCATGTAAGGACACAGAGAGATGATGGCCATCTATGAATAATGAAGTGGGCTCCCACAGGACACCAAATATTCTGGCCCCTTGATCTTGAATTTCCCAGGCTCCACAATTGTGAGAAATAAATTTCTGTTTTCCATAAGCCACCCAGTTTATGATATTTTGTTATAACAGCCTGAAAGGATTAAAACACAACTCTTCCCCGTGGGCTTTGGTAAATTCTTATGGGTCTTAGTCAATGTTCAGATCCCTTCATCTTGATAATGGCAAATTTTGGTTTAGGCATCTTACCCAATTATAGCCAGTGAGATGTGAAGTGATGTCTGAGAGCCTCTGAGAAAAGTTTCTTAGTTTTAAACACAAAGATAAAGAAAAGATAGTCACTTTTTATCTTTCTTCATTGGCACAGGAATATTTGATGACAGAAGCTGTAGACATCTTACAATAATAATGTAAACCGATGAGCTGATTATAACAGAGTAAGAAGATGGAAAAGCCTGGGTTGTTGCTGATGACTTTGAGCTGCTGATTTAATAAGCCTGGGGTTTCCCTTCCTCGGGTCTTCTTGTTCTATGTATCAATAAGTCCTCTTGTTTGTTTGTCATTTGAGTAGGCCTTCTGTTATTTGGATTCTAATATTTGCTCCTATGCAATTTTTCCATCCCAATTTTTTTCAGTCTCTCTTTCCTCTGGATTATCTGTTACATCCTGTCTTATTTAAATTTTTGTAATGAGCTACCCTGCCTGGCTGAAATTTGATCTGAAGTCTTGTGAAAATTTGTGTAGTCCCTGGGAAAAAAATAAAAGTCAGTAATATTTTCTGCCCTCCAAGACCTGGAGGGCATCAACAATATTTTGAGGCATATTATCTTTAATTTAAAAAAGGTAAATAATTGGTAAGGATATTTTATTTGTATATTGTAGACCCAGTATCTATATACTATTTAGTGAAAAGCTGAAGAAACCAATAACTTCGATACAGCTTTTTTAAACTGAAAATCCTGTTTCAGTAATGTTAATTGTTTTTGAATATGTTAATGTTGATTCGGGTTGGGGAGGTTAACTTGGAAATGGGAGAATTTTCTCCCTATTTCTTTCCCTATGTGTGTATTGAGTGCACTCTGCATATGAAGTTTTAAAAGATCTTATGGAGATGTTTATTTGAGTGCCTGTATGACAAGCAGGTGCTAAGATGCAGAGAAACATGTGGGGCTGAACTGCACCTCAGGATGGAGGAGTGTAAAATAATTGGTCTGACAAGACAACTTACCTGAAATCTTCTCAAATGCCAGTATCCAGAAGGACACGTATACACGCAAAAAAGGATGGGAGCCTGTTTTAGATTAATGGAGACTAAAGAAACATGACTATTAAATGCATGTGGGGCCATGGATCAAAATTTCTGAAAAATCTATGAAGAACATTATTGAGACAATTAGCAAAATTGAATACAGACTGTCAAATATCCCAAATGTGATAACCATATTGTGATTATGTGGGAGAATGCCATTGTTCTTATCAGACATATGTCAAAACGTTTAGAGATGAAGTGTTTTGCTGCCTGCAATTAATTCTTAAATGGTTAAATAAAACAAAATGTATATAGATAGAGAAAATGAGGCAAAATGTTAACAGTAAATCTAGAGATAGGTTATATGAGTGTCATTGTACTATTTTCTAGCAACTTTTCTGTGGGTTTGAAGTTTTTCAAAATAAAAAATTGGGAAAATAAAAGTAAAATAAAAGGACTTAAGCTTGCAGTAGATAAATCCCAACTAACTGTTGATATTCTACAGATGGTGAATACTCTGCATTGGGAAAACAGGAGACGTTGGACCATTGTGTTCTGAAGTGATTATGTGGTTGTGGATAGAGGGTCAGGACGCAGTAATGATGGTTGTAGTGGTATTTTGCTTGAATAGAGCAAACATGTCCTCTATAAATTTTCTTGGGAAGAGGTATAATGTAGAGGAAGAAATGAGAAATTGGAAGGCAGAACTTCCAGTAAGAAGGATGAGTGTGGGAGGTTGGACCTGACATTTCACAAACAATGCTAGTATCTGTGCAGGATGACACTGGCTCCTGCCATGTGGAACAAGCCTTTTAGCCAAGCCTGGAAGTTCCTTGTGAATAGTGAACTCACAGGCTTGAGAATTTCTACATCTACTATTACAGTTTCCTTAAAGTTTCATGAAATGTCAGACTGAACTCTTCCGTGGGGACATAAGAGTAGGTGCTTCCATGCTTAGAGAAAGCAGTAAGGGAGAACGCAGTACTATTTTCATGCCCCTCCCAAGCTAGATGGTGACAGTAGTAGTGGCCTGAGGAAGATTATGTGTCCTCAGAACTGCTGGGAGGCCATAAGTAAAAGACTTGATGCTGGAGACCGTAGCTGTATGAACCAACACAGAATGAGGAAAGGAACCACCTTCACTGGAGACTCACCAGAGGCAGTGGTGGAGGAATCCTCAAAATGTTCTGCTAAAGTATGCCACTCACCCCGATGGGGATTTAGGGTCTTTGTGATTTGGACCATGAATGGCAACATGATTTTAATGCATGTCTTAGTCTTGGCTAGGATCTAATGTTAATATGTGGCTAAGTATCATATCTCTCCTGCTTGAATGCATTCTTTTGGTCAGCAATCGCAACATTTTTTTTCTTCTTCTTACTGCAGTTATTTCATTACATTGTATCTGGTATGTACTGACAGAGACTCTCTCCTTAACCACACTTTAGTCAGACTCTCTGAGACACCTTCTCAACTAGGCCTCAAACTTTGCATCGTTTTAGCAAGAATCCTGCTGAGTTAGTTTAGCCAGACTCCTACCCTCCATATCTGAGCACCCTTGGTATTTGATCAAATTCCTCATCCTCAACCATCCCCCAGTGTTATCTGATCACCCTAGCCTCCCTTCAGAAGAATCCAGTCAGGTCAGTTTAGCAAGAAGCCCTCTGTGCCCCTGATGTTTCCTTTTAGTGATTTTCTCTCCACTGACCCCCATCCTGCTTCTGAGTTATAAATACCCACTTGTTCTTGTTGCATTAGGACCTGAGTCCAGTTCTACACTGAGGTCTCTTTTCCCTTACTGCAATGGTAAAAAAAATTATTTTTACCACTTTACTGCCTAACTCTGGTTTTTCTTTAACAGTATTAAATAAATATTTCTTGAGTGTGTAAGGAGCCAAAGGAAAACTTTTTCTTCATCTTGAAGTCTCAGTAATAAAGATCACTGACAAATTTAAAAAATTATTTTTACCACTTTACTGCCTAACTCTGGTTTTTCTTTAACAGTATTAAATAAATATTTCTTGAGTGTGTAGGGAGCCAAAGGAAAACTTTTTCTTCATCTTGAAGTCTCAGTAATAAAGATCACTGACAAATTTAGATCAATATGAAGAAAAGGCATAACAAATTTTATTATTTAACATGCTGGGAGAGGGCAAGCATGAGGGAAATTACAAGGGAGTAAAGTCCCAATTTTCCTTTGGGACACAGACCTTATATCCCCGTCTCCGTAGGGAAAGGGTAGATGGGGATGTAGGAGTAAATGATTCTTAGGGAAATGCAATGGGCCTGGAGAATATACAATGCCCTGGGACTAAGTGTATTTGGCTCACAGAGCAGACAATGGTAAATGATTTTCTTTAAGATTTTTTGTCACAGACAGTAGTCTGTGACAAAAGCTAGTCCAGGTGTGTTCACAGACTCTGGTCTTCCTTCCGGATATGAGTTAAGTTAATGAAAACTCAGAGAAAGGATCAGAGATCACTGTCATCTTTGTTGGGTCTGGACTTTAGGCAGATGAGGCAACAATTACATCCTAAGCTTTGGAGAGTGATGGAGGATGAGAGACAGCGAGGTGGGATGGGGAACGTCAGAGAGACCTCGAGGCTGCTTCTCTGTTTCAGCATGTCAAAGCACCATGCTTTGGAGTAACAGCTTTCGGCACTCCAATAAGTGGAACAGAATCTACATCACAGTTCACAACAGTATCAATCCTGTGATTACTGTGACTTTAAAGAAAGTTTGTCTTAACACCTTTGACAAAAATTCTTAGAAATTATGGCAAAGAGTTTTTAAAAATTCACCAATTAACCACCACTTTGCATTTGTTATCATCTCTATACATTATTTTAAATCCCATAACATCCCAAGACATCTTTCCTTCTCTGAAAATTATCAATTCCTGGGTCCCTGAAAACAATCACATTCTGTAGCTTTTCAGGCTATGTCGATACTTTCTGAATAGCATACTCTGTCAAGGTGTTTATTTTTTTCTCTTGCAGAAGCTCTTCCTACATCCCTAAGTTTGCAAACTGAGTGTTGGTAGAACCTTCTGAAGCCTGAATGAGAGAAGTGTCTGCATTGATCAGTACAGCTTTTAGAGAATGCATTTCCTGTATCCTGCTAACCCTGTTGGCAAGATCCCTCTATCTGTGAATTATGAATAGTACTTACATAAAAAGCTGCTTCCTTAATTTGTGAGCTGCATTTCAATGGTGAAGGCCTCTTTTGTGGCTATAATAAATGTCAGATTTACCTTGTCACATGTGGTGTTTCATTGGGAATGCTGAATGACTACTCTCCTCCAATTTGGGGTTGGTGTCAATAGTGACCCTCTGTCAAAGGATTCTCCTATCTTCAGGAGGCTATTGATACCAGATGGTGCTGGTAAGAAGTATACTTTCAGTAGTTCACACTTTCTCCAAAGTTTTAGTTCTAAATGAAGTTCAGATGGTTGTGAGCCTAACTACAGAATATATGTGGACTTTATAACAACAAACCTTAAAACAGTCTCATTCTGTTAAATGGTTTTTATTCTATCTGTTTTAAGATAAGCCGAAATACCTTAGCCTACAGATTTTAGCAAATAGGCCAGTTGATACCAAACTCTTCAATATGCCCCAAAGCTGCCATTTTAAGCACAGATTCTGCTCAAATTCCAGAATGGAGATAATTTTTAGTTTTGACACATTCTGTAATCTAGCTTTCTTTTTAATAGAATCTTGTTCTCTCTGCTAGAAGATTGTGTTTGTGAATTAGCAGTAGAACTTGACAAACCATGTTTATTTTCAGAGAAGGATGATCTGGATCAACTCCATCCTATAAACCTCAACAACCAAGTGATCTTTACATAAACAAAAACTACACCAAATATTTCAATCTGGAGTGTTTGAGAAGCATACTTGATAAACTTCCTTAAAGTGATTCTTAAAAGGAGCATTAATTAGACAGACACTGAAATACTGATCCCAGCTTGTGTATGATTAATTTTCAGTTTCCTTGTTTTTGTCAGTTGAACACTTCTTTAAAATGAACACTTTCACGTGTCTTCTGTTTTAATTCATGTACACGAGCTCAGTTGTTTAGAATATGAAGCAATTAAAGTATGTTCATATATATATATATATATATATATATACAAGGTTTGTCCTTTTCCAAGTCATATACTGAGGAATTGACTGAAGTCACTAAAGCATTATAAAATCTCATGACAGGAAACCTGCAAAATAGGATATGAATGGTCAATAGGTAATATACATATATAAAACATTAATATATATATATTTTAACTTGCTTAGTAAAATACGTTCATGCCAGAAAAGTTTTGGAGTGTTATCAACTAGTGTGCCACTGATATGATAGTTAGAACCACCTTACTCTTTGATTATGCTATTCAAAAAAATTTTTTTGAAATGTGATTATTGATTTAAAATGAGGATATTATTAATTGAAAAGGTAAATATGCAAATATTCTATACCAATTTCAGAATTTGTGTGTTGTTGACTCCAAGGGAGACAGAACAAGGGAGAATAAGGAGAGATCAGAGTATGCCCATATCCATGTCCTATCCACTATACAGTGCTATACATGTGCTAAAAGAGAAACAAGAGATAGCTCCTCCCTACAAAAGGCTTAAAATCTATGTATTAGATTCTTGTTTATAAATACAAGGGTACTTCAAAAAGTTCACAGGAAGATTTGTATTGTCTTTCAATTCTATTTTTCCACAAACTTTTTCAAGTATCCTCACCTAGGGTGGAATTATTTATTTGGTTGTATGAAATGTAACAATATATTATGACCTTGCTGCTTATTCCTACATAAATATGAGGGATACTCTTGACTATCAAGGCCAAATATATATTAGTTTATTCACTGAGATTGATTAATTAGATAGACTTTTGAGGATGTTCTACTTAGGATAGTTTAGTTGAAGGAAAAAAAGACTCACTCAAGTTGTCTTAGTAATGAAGGCTTTATAGTAAGGAAACATTTAGGGCAATTAGAGAGACAAAGATCAAATATGATTCCAAGAATGGAAACCATAGTGCAGCTGGCCGTCACACAAATGGAACTTGATCCAAGGTAGCACTAACAATTTCAGCAGCAGAAGTTCATGAATTGCCAGGAGCTTGACATCAGTGCTTTGTTCTCTTTGTATTAACTTGAGTATTCTTTCTGCTACTCTATTTTCTAACTCTGCTTCCTCAAAACTTTAGCTTGCTGTGACCCTTTGTGACCCCAACTCTAAACTCTTCTTAGCCTCATCTAATCCTCATGGCTTCTCCTTATTCCTCTCAGCAGCTATAATTCTCAGGATTAATTGCTTAATTGTTCTTGGTACTTAACAGGCAACATTCTTGACATATAGAATCTTATAGGGCCATTTAATAATTCTAGTCTATTTGAGCAGACTTATTCCACCAGACTACTTCAATAGACATTGATGGGTCTATGATATGGTTGCCTTTAGGTCTGATGCTCCTGGTTCAAATACCTTGAGTAAAACTCAGTCATCTTCTCTTCTCCTTATAAAAATTTGTGAATATGAGAAACACTGATTGACCAATATAAAGTTTTCCACCCTAACTTCTTTAGCACACACCTTCTTTACTTACCTACAATTTTTTTTTTATTGAATCATAATTGATTATACATATTTTGGGGGTTTGATGTTGACATATGTTAATCAAATCATTATTACTAGCATATATATTGTTACAAATCATACTTATTCTCTATTCCAGTAAGAACATGTGTGATTGACTCCTCAAGACAACTATCTAGACTAAGCTAACCACAATAATTCCATTGTTCAGGAGTGTGATGAAATGCTAACCATCAAATGTGAGGCTAAGCTGTAAAAATGGGGTGGGGAACTTATAGGAAATGTTTTCTCTTGACCTAGAGAGGGCAACGGGAAGAAGTAATCTCCATCCTTCCTTGGGACATAGTTATGTTTCGCTGTTGCAGCCGTCTTGCTAACTGACTTCTAACCTGATAATAAAACCAATGTCAAGGATGATAGAGAGGAGAGAGAGACAGCCTGAGAACTTGATGGTGTCTTTTAGCTTCACTAACCAGTGACTTCCTTTTTTCTGCTAAATAGTATATTTTCTTATTGATTAAGCTAGCAGCTACAAATAACTGACACACACATACAACTCAAATATTACTTTTTCAATTAGGGTTTTCTTGGCTGTTCTATTCAAAATTGTATACCTCCAATAGTTTATAATCCAGTTTATTTTTTTCCTTAATACTTAATCATCATTTAACATGCTAGACAATTGATTTCTATATCTTGTTTGTTGTCTGTCTCACCATACTAGAATGTGGAAGACAATTAGAGGTTCTTTTTATTTATTTTTTTGTTTTTGTTTAATTCACTATTGTATCTTCTGCACCTAGAATAATTCCTGGGATATAGTAGGCATATTTGTTGAATGACTGACTGACTGTACTCAATAAATATTTATTGAAGTATAGAATGGCCTACTAAACTTCTAGAATTGAAACTAACAGATCTGTACATGCTTACAACTTTTAAAATATTTCCAAATTGGTCTTCGAATGAATTGACATAAACTCCCACTACTGGTTATGATAGAGAGAGAGTGTTTTCTCACACTTGTACTTATTTTTATAAGTTTTAATCCAGACCTAATTGATAAAGATAATTGATTTATTTTCTATATTTTATAATATTGTATCAGTTTTCACTTATTTGACTGTTAATACATTGAACACACTTCTATATATCTAATAGCCAGGTTTAGGGAATGTGTGACTGAATTGCTTTCCAGGTGCTTTGCTTTTCTATTTGGAAGCTTATTTTTAAACATTTTAACATATCTGAGTTAGCCTTGCTTTTTGATTTAAAAAGTTTTCTCAATTTATCATTTGCTTTTTAATTTTGATCTGTATTTTCTGACATACTTTAGTTTTACATTTTTATTTTTCAAATGCATTCATCTCTTCTTCCTAGATTTCTCCTTTGCTAGGAACAGCATAGGTCTCTTCCTTTCTAGCATTATGTATTGAGTCTCCATCACCAGTGTTCTTTCAATTGTGGTCTGCAGACCACTTGCAGTGGAATCAAATGGGTTTACTTATTTATAATGTAGAATCCCAGTGCTCCACCCCAGACGTGTACTAGATTTCTTCTCAAGTGAGGCCAAAATAATCCGCATTATTTAAATCAAGAAAAAAGGTTGGTCTTTTTGTATATTACAATTTGATACAGTTGATATATTTTCCTAGCACTTCATTAAACCTACAATTACTTAGAAATAATTGTAAAAGAACATTATTTTTTCAAAATGTCCTGCAAAACTAAAGTCTGTAAAATCAATGTGAAAGTAATCTTCCAATCCCTTCTTTGGGGACAAAGACAATTATGAACAAGTTTGTTTTGAATTCCTCAGGATATGTTTTCTATCACAATGAAATTTTGATTATGTCTTACAAATTGGGAATATATAATCCTGTAGACAAAGACTTTGTAAACTTAACATTATTTTTTAACAGAGAAATCTAACAAAAAATTGAAATATGGGGGTTTTTTTGTACAATTTAATAATTTCTTTAGCAATTATATAGATGATTCGTCAAACAATGTTCTAAAGCTAGTAATAAGGATATTTAGACATACTTTTATTATATAAAAATTTTAATGCAGGTTTCTTTACATCATTTAAGCATTCCCAAGGAATTAAGGCAAATTATTCATTATAACATGAGCTGAACATAGTAGTAAAGTTATTTATATTTTATTTTCTGTCATGCCAAGTTCTTTGCAAATTGTTGTAGGGCATAAATTACCTTTAAAATTCTGATCTTGAGCAGTTTGATCTTGTTGATAAAATTTTCAGAAGACATTGATGTCTTCAGAAGTGGCAGCTTTACATCAAACACAAAAATACATGTTAATCTTGGATGACAGTTTGTCTTATATCATGGCTTCCTGCATATTATTGAACCTGACTTTGAAGACGAGCAGGGTACTTGATTCGATTATTTGAAAAGAAAGGATTTTACAGTCATTAGGTACAGAGCAATAAATTCTTTTTTAAAAAGTTGAATATAGGCTTTGGTGTAACATATTTAGTGCTATTTTAATGTGATTCTGTGACATTGACTTTCCAGGGATGTATTAACCCATTGAAATATTGTGGAGAACCCACCACAGCAAATAGTCATGGACATTTAGCCTTAGAAGAGCCATTTTGTAGAATAAGCTTTAAGCAGAATGCTAGCCATAAAGAAGTTTTTCTGTAACCTTGGCTCACAGCACAGCTCATGGGAAACCACTGCAGGACTTAGTGCTCAGGAAGAGCAAGATAATAAGAGCTAATCAGGAACTTGGTGAATTAACCATTCTTCCTTTGGAGTCACCGCTGTCTGGGATCAAGGTGCTGTCCAGCCTATGGGAGCCAGATTAACAACCATATTCTAAGGATGAATGAAAGCATTACAAAACTGGTCCTAAGATTTAAAAAAAAAAAAAAAAAAAAAGCCGGGAGCCAGCAAGATTTCATGTAGTAAACTTCTGATAGGACTAAACTCCCCCTTTTGTTTCCCATATTATTTCCTTTTAAAAACCCTTACCGAGGTTCCGGAGCCTCTGAGACAGTTTTAGTACAACTATCTCCTCAGACATCTGATAATAAAGCTTCCTACCTCACACCAACATTTGGAACTTGCAAGTCTTTTGTTTCTTTGAGTAAAGAGAGGCCACACTTGAGCAGCAGTAATAATACTTTCTCCTGAAAGTATTATCTTGGATGTAACCTCTGTATACGTTACAGTACATACACATGCACTTTTTAGTGCATGACCTTTCTGCCAATTTACAGAGACTGTGGGATTTATATGAAGGAGAACCCATGGCTAATCTAAATATTTATCTACTTACAAGTCTGGTTTGACCAGACCCAAGTATGACCCAAGGCTCATTCTTTGGACTCTTCTTTTCTATATCAATACTTACTCCCTAGGTAAAAATCTCATCCAGCCCCATGAGCTTTGGATTCAACTTAATGTTGATAACTTCTACATTTCCCAGGTAATTTGGACCAGAGTAATTGATGCTATATCTCCCTGGGTAGAGTGAAGGACCCCAATGAGACCTCTCCCTGGGAGAAATGTTGAAGAAGCGGACGCTTTCCATAGGAGGTTCTAAACAGAAAGTAACCCTGGAGGTTCTAGGGATATTTTTGCCATGCTGTGAGAAGAACTGACTAAGAATGAAACTAGCACCAGGAAAAGCACTGCTAAAAGGTGGATTTTCAATTAATTTTTCAATTAATTCTTTTGAGCACATGAGCCCACTCAAGCTTATTCCTAGCTTTTTCAGTAACCTTTTTATTCATATAGACCAAATTTGCCTTTACTTGCTTAAGCCATTTTTAATTGGGTCTCAGTTTCTTGCAAATAAATCAATGACACAGAAAATACTTAATAATATCAAATGGTAAAAAACACACGCTTTTTTCTAATATTATCTCTGATATTAAATAATATGCAAAGAAACAGACTTAAATGAAAACATAAAAATATAATTCTCTTTGAGAAGTAGAATAGGTAATATTACTTATATGTTCATAATAGGAAAAGCTATACATCTAATTTTATTATAAAACACTTTTCCATTTTTATGAATGACACATTTCCTCTATATTCTTTGTGCTTAAATATGGTTTTGCTTGAGAACTCAATATATTGGGTTTATTTGTACTGAATGCATGATTTTAAGTTCATCTTAAAAAAGGACCATAAACCTGGCTAATAGCTTTTTTTTACTTTTCATAAAGATTTTTATTACCTATTTTAATTGGGAGACTTAAAAAAAAATCTCTCTTTTAAAATTCTAAATTTTGTCTTCTTTTAGTTGCCTATAGAAAATCTCTCTACTGCACGTTTTAGGATGGGATATTTTTATGCATAGACTTTTTTATTTCCCTTTGCCTTTTAGAATGCAACAGCATGATCATACTTTCTTCTAACTGTTCCTTTAAGTGCATTGAAAGCAATAAGTTGTGAATATCCACATCAATAGATATAATAAAAGTAAACAGTAATTGATATTTTTAAAAATTTATTTATTTATTATTATTATTATTTTATTTTATGTTTTTTACATTTTAAGATATTGTTGCAGAGCAGTTGGGGGTAGTAGAAGAGGGAAGGGGGTAGGATATAGGGTGGGATGAGGAGGAAAGAGAGGGGCATGGTCAAGGCCCATGGCACCCCTTCATTCCAGCAGGGGAGCCCATAGGCTTCTGATGGAGATTCGATTGTGACTGGCCTGGATGCAGACTTTGAGAGGTAGAAGCATAGTGGGTGCTTCCAGCGGCAGCCTGGTGATCATTGCTGGGCTGGATGTGGACATCAGGTTGTGTGGCTGAGGCCTTCGCCCCCCTACCACCCCAGCTTGGGAGCCTGGGGTGATTCTGGTGGTGGCTCAGTCATCGCTGGGCTGGATGCAGATGTTGGGGGGATGTGGCTAAAGCCCTCGCTTCCACCACCCCAGCTTGGGAGTTAGGGGAGCTGTTTCTGTTCCTTCTAGGTTTTATAGGTGTTCTTTGGTGGTGTTAGACCTTTACTGGTTAATATCAGAAATTTGGGGCCGGCCTGCTGGCGCACTGCTACAGTGCACCGCTTGGGAGTGTGGCGGCGCTCCCGCCGAGGGTTCGGATCCCACATACAGACCGGTTCCCGCTCACTGGCTGAGCGAGGTGCGGGCACAACACCGAGGGTTGCGATCCCGTTGCCGTCCAGTCCGGTACTGGCGCGACACTGAGGGTTGCGATCCGGTGCCGGACACAAAAAAAGACAAAAAGGAAAAAAAAAAAAAAAGAACTTTGTCTCTGATCTCTGTTTTTTTTGTGTTTTCTTTCAGTTCTATATTGGATCATTTGCTATTCCCACCACTTAAACACTGCATTGAAACTAATTTGTTGTCCTTTGGTAATGTCTAAAATGGGGGGACTTCCTGTGGGGACCAGCCCTTGAGTCCTGTGGTTGAGCTAAATTGCTGCTTTGCTGCTGATAATCTGGGGAAGTCTTTTTGTGCAGCTCAGGTTTTAATCGTTGACCTTGTAAGCATTTCCAGATCTTGTGAGGTGCGGCACACCTGAGTTGTATAGAAACTCTGGTCTGGGCCTGAGTCTTTTCAGCAGACTTCACCCCCTGTAGTTCTCTATTCCTGACCAGTCTCCACTGAGTGTACCTGCACTGATTGGAGGGCAGATCAGATGTCCACGCTGTGCCCCAATGTTTCCCTGGTGAGACCATCTCTCCCCCCCCCACACTCCAAATACTTCCCGTTGGACCGGCCATGTGCCAGTCCCTTGTGATGACTCACTAGTCTCTAAGTGTCTCCTTTTTTTAGTAGTGGCCCCTCACTCCTATGTGCATCCATAGAAACCTTGTTAGTGGTATGGTTGGCTTGGGGGGCACCAAGACCCTCTTTTCCCCTGCAGCTTCCAAGCAACTTCATACAAAAGGCACTGTAGCGGCTTTTGCCAGCTCCTGCTCTGTGTGCTCACCAGGGCCAGCCTTGATGAGGTCAGGACTCAAAACAGTCAGAATGGTCCTTTCTTTCCTTCATTGCAGCGTCTCCTGCTTTCATGAACTCCATAGGTCTCTCTTCCTCTTTCCCTGAGCTCTAGCGGCCCCAGCTTGGCAGTTGTTGCTTTTTAATAGTTATAAATTGGTTGATTGTGGGAGAGGGTGATGCTGGGTACTGTCTATTCTGCCCAGTAATTGCTATTTTTAAGTGCCGCTGCTGCTGTCAATGTTAAAAAATATATATATATATTTTTAAGACTTTGGATTTGAAAAGGCTTGGAGAAGACTCAAGCATGATGTAAGTTGGTTTCTATTTTAGCTCACACCTACAATTTACCCAAACTTATCATATTAAAATCTCTAATACTGAATAACTTTTTTATCCTGGTGGATAGAAACTGTATGGTTCATTTTGAATTTTGTACATAACGTGGATATTGAAAATTTCCATGTGTGAGTAGCTAATACATAAAAGTACATGGAATATTAATTAGCATTTGGATGTTGAAATGCTAATAACAACAGAATTTTTTTTTTCTTTCTGATATTGGGACAAGAGTTTTATTTAACTTAGAAGTTATTTCTGCTCTCAAATACCAGAGTGGTCTTCAACAGTAAGAAGAGAAACCATCTCTAGGTATTCTCAGGCAGGTATTGAAGAATATTTGTAAGAGGTGGTATTGGAAAAGATTTGTACCTATGGAAAATTTAGCAACCTACAAATCTGTGTTAGGGTTATAGGAATACAGTTGAGAAAGTTTCTGCATTAGAGTCTGCTTGGATCAGTTGCAGAAGAGACTGAGAAATCTCTGAGATTTGCATAGAAGCTCTTATAAAAAGAAGTAATTAACTTGGCATGAACCAATTTAGGAACAGAACAAGGTTAGTGGGTGGTTTAGAAAAAAAGAAAGAGTGGGGGGTAAAAATAGCAGAAGCAGATCTGGACCTGACCTGAGACAAACAATTCCCTTGGAGATTCTCAGCTAAGAGTTTCACTGTATCTGAGAAAGTGGAGGTGCTGATCATTTACGCTAGAACCTTAACAAGTCTTAACTGCTTTTGTATTATTTGTTTTTGTTATGTTTAAAGCCACATGGTTCATTTCATAACGTTTAATTTTCTCTTCTTCCCCCCCCAAATTAATAAAGCTTCAGAGATTGTTAAACTGACCAAGAGGAACTTAAATTCTATTCCATTTAGTAGAAAAATACTTTTAAGGGCCTAGTAAATGTCCAGCATAGTACTCAGTAAGAAAGGTAAATAAGACATCACGTCTCACCTATAGGCACCCAGACAGCATAACGTAGTAAATTAAGTAGCACAAAAATGAGGTAATAGAAGCTCACTTTATTCAGCTTTCAGTGCTGCAGGGGTCAAGGGCTGAAAGACAGGTGAGGCTTGCTCAGGAGGCTATTGCTAGAACTGAAGCCTGAAGTGCAGTAAGAGTTTGTTATGCAAATGATGGAGGTGGAGATAGTTGAAACTGGAGCAGGGGTGAGGGGTGGAGAAGTAGTCTAGACTCAGGGAGAGAGAATAGTGAGAGCATATTAAGATGTTAGTGAACAGGCCAGGTAAGCAGCATGGCTTCTGTGACTCCGTTTCTTAATTTTTAAAGATGAAACACATTTACTCATCTTATTCAAGCCTCTTAATTGTTTATTTTAGAAGATTGATTTCAATTTTTTTAAAACATAATTTTTCTCACACTTTGGAAGTTTGCACTCCATCTGACATTAATGGATGGTGATAATTTGGTCATATGATCACCCAAACTTTGAGATTCTGATTAATGCATTTCTCTTGACTTTATTGAAGCATGTATGTGTCTTGTTATTTTTGAGTTTTGTAGTTTTGTATTTTTTTAAGTTGTGTTTCAAATACCTCAGTCCACTTTATCGTAATGCCTAGAGATCTTTGTAAGTCAAAGTGTGTGTGTTTTAAAACCTTATTGTCTCTCTTTTTTTTCTTAAAGCAAAACTGTTGGTTAGACTTTGGAAATAAACACATTTGCAAGAGAAAAATATCAGAAGCTGGACAAATAAACCAAGTGCTCAATAATTATAATTGTTTCATTCTTTTTAATCGCACTCTGTGCCTTTAAAAATATGAAAATATACTCTTGATACCAAATAGTAAAGCATTTGCAAAGGCAAGTAGAACTCGCTCTTTACAATAGACGTGGAAAAAAAAAAAAAAAAAAAAAGGCAGGGGAGAGACTGAGTCAAATTCTGTATCTTTGGTAATATTAGTGACCCAGAAATGTCAAAAAAAATTGCATGCTTCTGAGTTTGCCCAAAACAACAAATCTCTTGGTCCCAGTTTGTCTTTTGCCAGGTTCTGTTTTTCTCCTTTTCTTTTGCTCCTTTCTTCTTATAACCAGTGAACAGGAAATAGAACCTTAGATGTTTTAGAATTCACAGCTTTCTGGGGGTCTCTTTATAGACAAAATTTTCTCGAGTAACACAGTGGAAGAGGAGATCCTCTATGGTACTTAAAAATCAGATCTACCGCAATGTTGACTACTGCTTTTATTTCCAACCATTATTCTTAATGCCTCAGGTTCTATTTCTTGAAATAGTGTAATTTAATTATTTTATTACTACAAGGATCTGTTTTGATTAGAGTCTGTGATTCTTGTAATCCTTTGTAAGTACTCTGAACCTAATTAAAAATACATGAATAAATAAACTTTTGTAATATATTGTCATTGGGACTCTCTTTAGTGATGGAGATTTATGCTAAATGATTCCATATAAAAGTACCTAGAGTAATTTCTTCCCTTTGTTCTTCCTATCTGCAAATATGCAGACAAAAATTAGTACATTTTTATAGTTTCCCATTTTTAAGGTTAGATTCACTCTCTTAAGCCACTTAACACTAAATCCATTTATCTTTGCAGCTATAGTTAAAAGCTCTGATTGTTTTATTTCCTTATTTAAATGGATTGGGAGGTTTTCAGTGACAATAGGTTACCTTATTGACTGTCTTGTATAACTTATGATAATTCTTCCATTGCCTATTCAGTAGACTAGCCACGGTTGTATACAAAGGGAAAAAGTAATTATATTTACTTCAAAAAGAGTAAGACTATTTTAAATATTTTATCGTAGCATTCTTTCTTCTGAGTATTTTATGGTTGCCTTACTCTTCTAGAATTATTTAAGTTTGAATTTTGCAAAAACTAAAGACCTGGCAAAGAATTTTTTAACAAGAACATTAGAACTAAATTACTCAACTTGCATTTCAGATCAAGGATAGTGGTTCCATCGTCATGGATGGTGGCCATGAAGATTCGGGAACCTATAGTCCCCGGGAAGAATCAATGAGGGATAATGTTCTACTGTAAGTTGCTGTAGTTAAGTGTCCAGGAGCACTGTTGCCCCAGGGGGCCAACTCTACCAACAAGTCATGGAGAAACATACCTGGACAGGCTGTTGACCATGCTGTTGAAATACGTTGTCATGGCTATACCTTAATCCCCCATCCAGTCTTCTTCAATTATTGAATGAATGGCAACAGCATCCTAGTGTTGATTTAAGTTCGTTAAAACCAACTTTGGGGATGCCTCATCTATACACCTGAGACATTTCAGTTGTCTGTCTTATCTTGTTTACCACTGTATCTCTACTGCTAAGCTTAATGCATTGGACAGAGCAAGTGTTTAGTAAATACTAGTTAAATAAATGGATGAAAAATAAGATGCCATTTGGTCACCTTGATTGGTGGGAGAAGGCAGATCTACTACTTATATGTTGGGGCTGTAATGGAAAACATTAGACATCTCCAAGCTGAGTATAGGGGTAAAGAGTCATCCCAGCAGTAATTTAATTTGTACTCTCTTTTCCCAACACATACACACATCTTTTCTCATCCCCATCTTCTGCACCTTCATGCCCGGAGTTTCCCAGAATGACCCTCTGGCTTACACCACTCTCTCCTACAGTGCTTTTGATTAAAACTTACAACATATTAGTACTTGAAAGTCCTACCAACTAATTTACACTAATATAAAGTGGATTTAATGTGCTATCTTGTCTCTATATAAGAGGTATTAAGTTTTAATCAAAAAGATGAATCTCAGCAGACAAATTTGAGGGCTCTGAGAAAACTACTTGAGCAAGAAGTATATTCCAAAATCCTTGAAGTATATAGTGTATAGGAATATGGAGTATCTCCCAGTTATGGTGTAAAAATATGCACCAAAGCATAATGGCTTAAAATAAAATGTTTTTATTATTTTTCACAATTCTGTGGGTTGATTGGGCACAGAGAAGCAGTTCTCATTTAGAGTCTCCGACATGGAAGGTTTAAAGTCATCTGAGGACTTGGCTAAGCTGGATATCCAAGATGGCACACTCATAAGGCTGGTGGTGATGCTGCAACTAACTGGGAGCTCAAAACCAGAGCTCCAACACATGGGCTTCTCTTGAGGTTTAGGCTTCTGACAGCATTATATAGTGGACTTCTCATAGCGTAATACTTTCTGAGATGGAAAATTCCCAAAATGGGCATTCCAAGAGGCCCAGGAGGAAACGTAGTGAAGAAGTTTGGGACAAGCCAACCCAAAATATGCCACTTTGATACAGTATATTGATTATTTTGCTCTGAAGTTTCTTGAAAAAACAGCAGATGCAGAAATAGACTTTCTCTAAACTCTTTATCTTCCTAAAGACAAATCCTCCAAAAGGAACTCAATTGTCATAAATCCCCTTCCCAGGAGTTTCATCCACCACGGAAAATTGACTCATCACATGAAAGGAGACTAGAAGTTGATACTACACCCAGAAGCTCTGTCACAACCTGTTACTTCTCCCATCTATCCTTCCAAGGGCCCATCCATCTTTCCTTAAAATTATTTACTCTCCCCTAAGTTGCTTGCTTTTCCCCTCCCCTTGTGCTATTAAGATGGTATATAAACTTTCAAATCTCACCCCTGTTTTGGAGTATTCACATTTTTTGTCATTCCCACATTCAGTAATATTAAAAATTAATAAACATATAATTTTTCTGTTAATCTGCCTGTTGTCAGTTTGTTTCAGAAATTCAGCTATCAAAACTAAAAGGGGAGAGGGAGAGCATTTTCTCTCCTAGATTAACCTCAGAAATTCTCAAACACCAGTTGCACACAATTTTATTGGCCAAGCAGTAGAATCTGGCCTGATTCAAGGAGAAGGAAATTAGACCCACCGTTTGAATTAGGCATGACATGTGAATACGTGGATGACAGGAATTAATGGTGGCCATATTTGGAGATGTGACTATGAATAAGCAACTTAATTGTCCACCAGTTCATCACTTGCAGTTGGGATAATTAAAGTTAGGGAGCAGTTAGGATTACCCATTCTCTGATAAATAGCTTAAAAAAATCAAATGCCATCATTTATTTATTCACTTATCCTTCTAACAAATATTTATTGCAGACAAAGAATGATAGACTATAGCCTCTTAAAGTTTACAATATAAGGGGGAAAAAGAGAATAAAAAGCCAAACAAAATTCCATCACTAAGAAATATCCACTTATTTCATTTGGTGAATGTCCTTCAGACCTAGGTATCTCTTTTTCTTTCTGTATATAAAAATATTTTCATGTTATTTATTTACATATTTATGCAATTTTACATCAACATATAAGCTATGTTAATATAAATATGCAATATAAATAATATGAACATGACATTCTATAACTTATTTTTTAAGGAAAATATGTATTGTGGAATATATTTTAATGTCAATAAAACTATAGCAGTGTTGCACAATAGGTGTTCTTCAGATTTCTGATGGTTCCATGGGCAGGTTAGCATTTGAAGAAAAATAAATGGAATTAGTTTGCATACATATTACAAACGTGAACTCTAAGATTGATTTGATTTTCATAGAAATCTTATTTTGTTCTTAATAAAAATTAATGTTCTCAAGTTTTTTGTATGTACTTAAGGACTACATTGATCACTTGTCTCAGCTTATATTAAATTAAGAGGGTGTAATTCCAGCAAAATTGTTTTCATAGAATTTGCATATTAATGTTTACATTTATTTTGTTTACAAGATTTATCATTTCTGTTGTATTGCTATAGATCAATAGGTCAAAAGTTGTTCACCTATGGTAAAAGTAGTGATGAATACAAGAAAAGTAAAACTACAATTTAGAATAATGTAATCATTCTAAGTCCATTAACCCAGTGCCTTATTGTATTACAAAATAGTTTGGTCAGTTTCTTTATGGTTGCAAGGAGTACACTTAAGCAAGAGAGTAGGAAGACTCAGAGGAATTGTTCAGAGGGTGCAGTATGAAACAGATTTTGGAGGCAGTTCTGTTTCTGGTGATGCAAAGGTCTGGTGAAGTGAAGAGAAAAGTCATTGGATATGAAGAGAATGTTTATTTCACTGAGAATGGTGACAGAAATTTGGACTGAAGAGGAATATTCTGAGGCAGGACCTGAAATTCAATTGCTTTGAATAGTTCCTCCAGAATTATGTTAAATAATGTTATTAGTAAGAAAGGAATGTTTTATTCCTAACGTTAATATATATGTTCTTAGGTATCACCCTTAAACATGGTGCTAAGTGTTCATTCTCTTGTCTGAATAGAAATAAATAAGTTCCATATTACATACAAGTTTTAGGGAGTAACAGAAGCATTTTTAATTTAAAATACTCATTCTTTTGCAAAAGGATCGTGATGATGCATGGTAGCCATCTCCAAAATTTATAAAGTTTCATTACTAAACATATTTTGAAAACACTGGAGTTACCATTTTATATTGAATGTGAGGAAAATTTCACATACACACACACACACACACACACAGAGTTTTTCTTTTGTTGCATCAAGTAAGCAGAGTTACCATTTTATATTGAATGTGAGGAAAATTTCACATACACACACACACACACACACACACACACAGAGTTTTTCTTTTGTTGCATCAAGTAAGCAGTAGTTAAAGCTACTCTTGCATATACATTTCTTAAACTGGTTTATCACTTTTCTGAAGCTTTTTGATTCATTTCAGTTTCCTCATTAGCTTAAAGAAAAACCTTTTATGTTGTAAGAACACAGAAAAAGTATCCATGGGTCCAGGTAGGAGTCTTCGCCTTATTTATTTCCCAGTAGTCAAAGGTGGATAAAAGTATTCCACA
Organism: Galeopterus variegatus; assembly: GCF_000696425.1. Classification (NCBI taxonomy): domain Eukaryota; kingdom Metazoa; phylum Chordata; class Mammalia; order Dermoptera; family Cynocephalidae; genus Galeopterus; species Galeopterus variegatus. Next base: position 173,459 of record NW_007730693.1, read on the forward strand.
TTTTATTTTAACAAAAAGGAAAATTATAGTTTAAAATTCCACAATCTTATACTAACTTATGATTTAAATGTTTAACTTATCTTTATTCCCTCTTGTTTATTAATGAAATTTTTGAAGGCTGAGTTTTTTCCTATTAGTACAATATTAGCCACAGCCTATGCATTTCAATGTTTAATATTCTTTTTATAATCACTTCCTAAATACTTTGAAATTGAGGTCTTATATTCTTCTTAGCCCCCATATTATTTTAAGAAAAGACATTTTTGAAGACTGAGTTTTTTCCTATTAGTACAATGTTAGCCACAGCCTATGCATTTCAATGTTTAATATTCTTTTTATAATCACTTCTTAAATGCTTTGAAATTGAGGTCTTATATTCTTCTTAGCACCCATATTATTTTAAGAAAAGACATTTTTTTTTATTAACATTTCTAAGTGGTTAAATTTTGGTTGTTGATATATATCACATTATATATATATATATATTTGTAGATTAGTTGCACTGTTAGCAGAGACTGTAATTTGCATTCCATTTTGGGGAATTACATGCTTTATTTGTTGTAGCCTAATGCAGGGTAAATGTTCGAAAATTTTTATAAGCGATTTTAAAAAGTGTGTTCTTTATTTATTCAATGTAAACTTTTATCTATATAGAGCTTTTTGAACAATCAGTTATTCATATTTCTTTATTTCTTGGGTTCTCTTTGCTTACTTGTTTTATCAAAGACACGTCTTACAACGTGTCTTAAATTATCTTTCTAGTAGTATGTTTTACTGTTTGTTGGTTTGTTTGTTTTAAACTTCTGGCAGTTTTTAATCATATATTTCAATTGCAAGGTGATTTTTACCCACATCAATTACTAGATATTTCTTACTTTAATATAAAAATACATACATTTCCACCATAAAACCATGACTTCCAGTAGAGCCATAAAGTCTTATCTTTTCATCTCCAGTGAGATTATGTCTGGAAAACAATAGACAGAAGATGTTTAAATACTTGGGGAAAGGCGGTATTCTAGAGGATAAAGACATGTAGAATGAAAAATGTTGCCTGTTGTAGTTTATTTCCTAAGGAGAAGATAAGGCACAAAGCGTGTTTGTTAAGTGATTAATTTACTTCTTATTTTTAATACCAGTATTCAGGGTACAAACATCTTTCATCTATACCTCCTTTCTAGAACTTTCCTTTTAAATGATGCACACACAAAAAGTCTTACTTTATGACAATCACCATGTAGACTTATGCAAAATTTACTATAAATAAACTTATAGCAAAACCTTTCTAATTTGCAAAGAGCAAGGAACTTTGGCTAACCTAAAGCAATATCCTATTTGAGGAGATATTACATCAGGATTATAATTTATCTAGTCTATTTTTATCTATAGCATAAACTGTTCTTTTGGAAGTTGCTTAAAACCACTGATATATTGCCATCATTGTAATCATTATTCAATATTTACTGACCATGTGCCGGGATCTGTTAAAAAAATTCTATACTCTGAGCATACTGAACAGAGAAAACAGCAGTGCTCAGCTAAATATTAACTGCTATTTCTCTTTCCTTGGAATTGCACCAAGACTTTGGGAAAAGTCATAATTTGTCTTTAGCAAAATATCTGCAGTGTTTAACTAAAACCTACCTAAATTACTTATTTATAAGGTAAAATTGATAAATTAGGTTCTCCTTGGTAATTCATAGTGAAACTCTAAAACTGGATAAATATACTATAAATATTTTGGACATGAAATCTAGCAAAAGATTTTTCACACGTCTTTTCCAAGATATGGGCAAGATGACATATCAATTAAGTGCTTTCCCCTGCATGGGATAGTAACCATAATGAGCTAACAAAAAACAAGTTTATTCTTGGCATGTAGCAAGAAGACTGAAAGTGAGAAGTTTGTATTTGTGAAGTGTCTTCATGATGCTGTTAACATCCTGGGTCCTTTTACCTTCTTGGTGTGCCTTCCCTTGTTGGAGGGTTTTTTTCTTCATGTTGTCATCTAATCACAAAATGCTTGAGGCATTCTCAGCATACTATCTTCTTTGCAAACAAAAGGGAAAAGAAAAGGAAGTAGGAAGGACCAACATCTATAGAAGAAAGAGCAAAGTTTTCCTAGAAAGTTTCCTCTTATACCTCATGATCAAAATTGGGTAGTATGTACACTCCTAGCTATACAGGTGTCAGAGGAGCTGAATATTTTTCACTGGGTATGTTGCCGTTATGAGCAGTATCAGGCTTCCTTAGGAAGAAAGAAGGTTCTCATATGGATAGGTCACTGCCTAGCATTAGGTAAATTTTTCTTGATAAAAACAGACGGGCAAAGCCAATGTGAACACATAGGTATCCTTGTGTTAACTCAAAAACGATGGATAAACTGAGTGAATGCAGGCTTATATTAGAGCACAGAGCTTGGCGAATGGAGCATGACTTAGATTTCAGCTCCCACTTACCTCATGGACAAGATACCCATGTGCGCTGAACAACCTGCATAGCTGTAATGTGGGAGCAGTAGGGACAGGACAAAGGTAAAGTAGGTGATTGCTTTTGGCTTCTTTGACATAGATTCTGTTGGTTCTAACTGCTCTATCCTTGTTCTTTAGGAAGCAAAGGTAATGATGCTCAGCAATTACTATATATTAGCAGATACCATGAAGCATATGTAAAAGGTATTTAAAAGACTTAAGGAAATTTTCCTGATGCCTAGTAAATTTTTGATAGCTGATGAGAAAAAGAGAGGAAAAATAAATCTACTGTCTAGGGATACATGTACAGAACCTCAAGCTATCAAAAGATTTGTCAAATGTGCTAGTAAATTTTTGATAGCTGATGAGAAAAAGAGAGGAAAAATAAATCTACTGTCTAGGGATATATGTACAGAACCTCAAGCTATCAAAAGTTTTGTCAAATGTGTGATATAATAATTTATGATATAATAATTATTATAGGAGTATGCAAAAGATATATCCCAAGGAGACGATATTCTTCTGTGCAACTGGAAGGATGTAGTCAATATCGCCGAACAGGAGAATACTGAGGCTATTACCATCCATCCTTCACTGTCCTGCTAGATTTAGGGTACGTTTTTCCTCAGTGTAGAACAATTTAACAATACCAAAAGGAAGCACGCATGATATCTCTCAGCTATGATTGTATTTACTCCATCTCTCCTGTTTCATCTTGATAAAGACTCTGTCACCAGCATTCTAAAAGTGATGCTGTTTGCAGAACATAAGATATGACCCTTCTTTGAATAGAATGCTTGCCAATCATCCTTAACTGCTTTCTTTCAAGGTACTTTGTGTTTCAGGTAAGATTATCAAAAATAATCTCAGCTTTTTCTTTGAATGTGCCAGATCTTATATTACCTCATTATTCCTTGCCCTGTCCTCGATTCATCTCCGGGTATTTTGCCTGATTTTTTTTTTTAAGAGAAATTTAACAACTAGAATACATGAGTAAGAAAATAGCCTTCAAGATGCATACTTTATTAAAATATCCTATCAAAGCATCACGGAAGGGACTTTAAACAGTCATCTGGCTCAGCTCGTATCCCACTTTGATCATCTGTCAAACCATTGAAATTTGATGGCCATTTCTCTTGTTAATATTTTTCCTCATTTTACATAATATTTCTTGATTTCATTTTGTGTTAATCATCTTTTTGGACAAAATTTTCCATATGTCTATTCACTCATTCATTATTCAAAAATGTATTCAGCATTTATTTTACGCAGTAGGTTTTTCTAGGCACTGGTGAATAACCAAGGAGTAACAAGTCCATTTAATGCCTGGAGGCAGGTTTCAGAAATTTCAGTATCTT
>NW_007730693.1:177893-179616 GCF_000696425.1 Galeopterus variegatus
GGGCCGGCCTGCTGGCGCACTGCTACAGTGCACCGCTTGGGAGTGTGGCGGCGCTCCCGCCGAGGGTTCGGATCCCACATACAGACCGGTTCCCGCTCACTGGCTGAGCGAGGTGCGGGCACAACACCGAGGGTTGCGATCCCGTTGCCGTCCAGTCCGGTACTGGCGCGACACTGAGGGTTGCGATCCGGTGCCGGACACAAAAAAAGACAAAAAGGAAAAAAAAAAAAAAAGAACTTTGTCTCTGATCTCTGTTTTTTTTGTGTTTTCTTTCAGTTCTATATTGGATCATTTGCTATTCCCACCACTTAAACACTGCATTGAAACTAATTTGTTGTCCTTTGGTAATGTCTAAAATGGGGGGACTTCCTGTGGGGACCAGCCCTTGAGTCCTGTGGTTGAGCTAAATTGCTGCTTTGCTGCTGATAATCTGGGGAAGTCTTTTTGTGCAGCTCAGGTTTTAATCGTTGACCTTGTAAGCATTTCCAGATCTTGTGAGGTGCGGCACACCTGAGTTGTGTAGAAACTCTGGTCTGGGCCTGAGTCTTTTCAGCAGACTTCACCCCCTGTAGTTCTCTATTCCTGACCAGTCTCCACTGAGTGTACCTGCACTGATTGGAGGGCAGATCAGATGTCCACGCTGTGCCCCAATGTTTCCCTGGTGAGACCATCTCTCCCCCGCCCACACTCCAAATACTTCCCGTGGGACAGGCCATGTGCCAGTCCCTTGTGATGACTCACTAGTCTCTAAGTGTCTCCTTTTTTTAGTAGTGGCCCCTCACTCCTATGTGCATCCATAGAAACCTTGTTAGTGGTATGGTTGGCTTGGGGGGCACCAAGACCCTCTTTTCCCCTGCAGCTTCCAAGCAACTTCATACAAAAGGCACTGTAGCGGCTTTTGCCAGCTCCTGCTCTGTGTGAAGTGCCGCTGCTGCTGTCAATGTTAAAAAAAAAAAAAATAGATTTTTAAGACTTTGGACTTGAAAAGGCTTGGAGAAGACTCAAGCATGATGTAAGTTGGTTTCTATTTTAGCTCACACCTACAATTTACCCAAACTTATCATAGTAAAATCTCTAATACTGAATAACTTTTTTATCCTGGTGGATAGAAACTGTATGGTTCATTTTGAATTTTGTACATAACGTGGATATTGAAAATTTCCATGTGTGAGTAGCTAATACATAAAAGTACATGGAATATTAATTAGCATTTGGATGTTGAAATGTTAATAACAACAGAATTTTTTTTTTCTTTCTGATATTGGGACAAGAGTTTTATTTAACTTAGAAGTTATTTCTGCTCTCAAATACCAGAGTGGTCTTCAGCAGTAAGAAGAGAAACCATCTCTAGGTATTCTCAGGCAGGTATTGAAGAATATTTGTAAGAGGTGGTATTGTACCTATGGAAAATTTAGCAACCTACAAATCTGTGTTAGGGTTATAGGAATACAGTTGAGAAAGTTTCTGCATTAGAGTCTGCTTGGATCAGTTGCAGAAGAGACTGAGAAATCTCTGAGATTTGCATAGAAGCTCTTATAAAAAGAAGTAATTAACTTGGCATGAACCAATTTAGGAACAGAACAAGGTTAGTGGGTGGTTTAGAAAAAAAGAAAGAGTGGGGGGTAAAAATAGAAGAAGCAGATCTGGACCTGACCTGAGACAAAACAATTCCCTTGGAGATTCTCAGCTAAGAGTTTCACTGTATCTGAGAAAGTGGAGGTGC
>NW_007730693.1:181266-183175 GCF_000696425.1 Galeopterus variegatus
AAGCTTGAATTGTGTTCCCCAAGTTTTATGTATTAGAAACTTGGCCCCCACTGTGACTGTTTGGAGGGTGAGAAATCCTATTACAGTAATTGAAAGGTGGGGCTTTGGGGAGGTGATTAGATTGTAGGACCATGCCATATTGAATGGATTAATTATGGTGTCAGGGGCATGGTTCTGAGGGCTTTAAAAGAAGAGCATGGAGAGAGGTTAGTCTCTCTCTGCTCTGCCATTTTCTGCCATGTGAGACCCCTGGGTCACTTTTGCCACCACCAAGGCCTTCACCAAATGTGTTCCCTGGACTTTGGACTTCCCAGCCCCTGAAACTGTAAGTAGTAAATTTCACTTTCTTACAGATTACCCAGTCCCATGTATTTTGTTATAAGCAACAGAAATGGACTGATACAAGAAATACTTTTAAATGTTCATGAAAAGATTCATATTGTCTTTTAATTCTATTTTTCCATGATCCTTTTGAAATACCCGCATAATTTAAAATTTGTTATGCTGAAAGGACAAAAGTTGTGTGGTTTATTTATATATTTGTTGTTTATCTGTATAGTTTTGGAGGATGGCTAAAGAGAATTGGATTTACACAATTGCTCAGCTACCTGAAAGTCCTCTACTGAGAAAACCAAGACTCAGAAAGTGAGAACAATTATAAAATACAACTTACATATGGTACAGTCACTTAACCACTATCCATACTAACTCTGAAATTATAAATATAGTTGAAATTTGCAGTGCATCCAATCAACATGTATTATTCATAGCAATTAGTCCAGGAAGCAAGATTGGCATGGTAGCAGAATAGAAGAGCAAAATGGCCAAGCTGTTTTAGGGGAAATCATCACAATTATATGGCTCCATACTGTCAGGAACATAGTAACTAAAGTCAGAATGGACCAGAAAACTGTGAAAAAGAGCAATGTGAAATGAATCAAAGTATACAATGAGAGAAAGCAGTTTCAGCAATAGTGAAGGAGACAAAAATAAATGATGGAGTTAGGAGGGTTCAATTGTTTTCAGGGAGAGAAATCAGTATAAAAATGATGAGCAAAGTCCAGGATAAGCACAATTAATGAGATAAGTGTGCACTTGCCTGAAAGTTTAGAAGCCAAATAATCAATCTCCTCACCAATGAATATTCTCATCTAAAAAAACTGAGATTTGCAATTTTCTTGGTAATTGTAGTCTTGTTCTGAAAATGACAAGATATATTTTCAAATAAGTAGTCACTTTCAAGTATTAGAGGACTGGAGAAATAAAGCTGTATAGAGGATAGATGACAATTTTCATTTGAAGTCTCGAAATGAAGTGGATCTGTGAACTTGTAGAAAGATAAATGCATTTGGAAGAACTAATGTATCCCAAGGATACATTGTTTCTATGCCGCAAATTGATTCTGAGAATGACAAATCCAACCTGTGGATTCAGGAGATGCTTAATATAAGATAAGTAGGAGCTCATCAAGTTCCTCAATAAACTTTGTTCTTTCAAAGTATTAAGAGATTACTGAAACCAATCTAAAACCACATTTGTCTAGTGCTAGCCTGGTATGCTTTTTGCAAACAGACCTAAGGCTTTGAGGTTTGGTGTTTATTTGCTACTTTCATATTCTTTTCAGGTGGAGTGTGACTTGATGGAACAGGCAGGCAGTGATTCTGTAACCCTTTGCCAGTTTTATGTTTTGGTGCTTTATTTCCTTTTAAGAAAATGTTTCTTCTATCCATATTTCTAAAATCAATAAATACTTTACTCATCAAGACCAGAAATCCAATTTATTAGTGGGAACATCAGCAATATTTAATTATGCTCTTGCTCAAGTGAAAGTACAAGATTTTACTGGGGAGGTATACAGAAAATGTATTGAAATTTAGGGACAACAATCCTTACCACTTATTGTGAAATA
>NW_007730693.1:184235-184525 GCF_000696425.1 Galeopterus variegatus
GGCTCCCGTATTTTAGCCATTGTGAATAATGCTGCTATGAACGTGGGTGTACAACTATTTTTTTGGAACACTTTCCTTTGCAGGGGGGACACTTTCAATTCATATCAGTATATTTTATCCAGAAGTAAAATTGCTGGATCACAAAAATAAATTTTATTTTTAGTTTTTTAAGGAACCACCATACTGTTTTCCACAGCAGCTATTCCATTTTACATTCCCACCAATAATGCACAGCATTCCAAGTTCTTCACATTCTTACCAATACTTGCTATTTTCAGTGTTTTGAATAG
>NW_007730694.1:0-14988 GCF_000696425.1 Galeopterus variegatus
ATAATAATCATATACAGTGTATATTGACAAAATAAAAAAAAATAAAAAAATAAAAAAAAAAAAAAGCCAAAGGATATAGCTTAATGGAACTATGAATACCTAATACACCACAGTGAGCACATGCTAATCCTCCCACAGAGCTGCACCACCTAATACAAAGCCACTGGCCACATGTGGCTAGTGAGAACTTGAAACGCACCTAGTCTGAACTCATATATGCTTTAACATTAAAATACAGTGGATTTTGAAGACTTAGTACAAAAAAGAATGTAAAAACCTCATTAATTTTTAATTATATATTAAAATATTAAGTTTATATATTGGGTTAAACAAAGATATATTATTAAAACTAATTTTGCCTGTTTCATTCTTCTTAATGGTGCTCTAGAACTTAAAATTACATTTGTGGCTCACATTATATCTCTTATACCAGTACAGCACTGCTATAGGGAATAATAACTTACTTTGCTGTTATCCAAGAAGGACTGAAAAGATTCAAGGAGACAGCACAGCCACAGGCCATGAGGGACTGAAAACAAAGAATGTTTCCAAATAGTAGGAGTCAGCAACTTGAAATCAAAGCTGTTTCTGTCTTTACCTCCTGAGAACATTTTGAGAAGGGAGAAAAAAAGTTGGTTGGTACTTTTGGGGGTGGTGGAAAGGTTAAAGAATTAGAGCAGTTTGAATAAAATATGTAACATTAATAATCATTTCCTTAATATCCAGCTTTGGCCCAACCCAAAACCATGAAACTATTTAAGAGTTTATGTGGATGGCTATTTAATGGAATGAAGTTTATATTTCTTTTGTGTTTGTAATAACATGGCAATGGGGCAAGCCAATTTGTTTTAAATCAGAACCAAATGTGTTTCAGCCATGTTTGAAGCTCAGGTTATACGTAGAAATCTATGACAGGACAGTCTGTTTTGCTATCCTCCCCACCAAAATTGGGGGTTGGGTGAAAAAAAAAAGACATGCTTGCTTTCATCAGGGCTACTTCTATTCATCTTTACTCTAAAATACTCATGTTAATTTATTTATACAAAATTTATTTAGCACCTGAGGCATATAAAGAGGAGATAAAAGTTGTGGAGTCAGAAAAATCTGGGTTCAACTCTAGGTTTGCCATTTACTAGTAGTGTAACTCTGAGCAAGTTCTTTAGTCTCCCAAAGGCTCTGGTTTACCTCTAAGATATGCAAATAAACACCCTATAAGCCATCCTTTAATAAATGGAAACCATCAACTTTGATCTCAAAGAACTTATAGTTGAGTAATAAGTTCTCAGGATGACAGCTTTGAAGCCAGCCCAGAGGCAAATGGTAAAGAACAGAGCAGGACAACAGTCTTTAAGTGGGAAAGTTGTCAGAAAATAAAAAAGGTAATTGATTCATTTTCTGACATCTTCACCATGTGGAAAATTGTACTGAGAGGATTAGAGGGTATAAAAAGAATTTGACAGGTATAGAAAATATTCAGCCCAAGGGAGAAAATAAAAGGCAATTACAAACTGCAGGAAAAACAGAATTCTGACAAAAAGGGAAATGAAGCATTTGTAAATTTTTGGGTTTGTCAGGGAACAAAAACAGCATAGATAATATGATATAAATGCTGATTATTGATTTAACCAAAACTTGTGGCTAAACTTTATTCAAAAAGAGAGAAGAACACAAGCAGACAACTAAATCCTTTCTACCACACAAGAGTACAATAGAAAATGCCTGAAGGTAATGAATTGGGAGAAAGCAACAAACATACATTATTTAGAAAATAGAGAAACAATAAGAAGCAGCTCAAGGAATAAAAGTGGCTGCATCTAAGGAACAGAGTACAGTTTTGTGGGGAAGGGTACTATGATTTTCTTACAAGCCTTTTTATACTATAGCATTCATTTTTAAACTATGTGTATATATCATTTGATAATTAATATTACTAGCCTATTTTAGCTTAGTACTCACATCATAGAGAGAATACAAAGGGCAAGGGTGATAATCTCACCTAAGACCATTTGCTATGGTTCTAAATGTGTGTTTCTCCCCAAATCATATGTTGAAGTCCTAACCCCCAAGGTGATGGTATTAGAAGGCAAGGCCTTTTGGGGGTGATTAGGTCATGAGGGTGGAGTCCTTGTGAATGGGATTAGTGCCCTTGTAAAAAAGAACCTTGAGCAATCCCTTGTTCTTTCCACCATGTAACCAGAAAGTAGGGCCTCACCAGACACTGAATTTTCTGGCATCTTAATCTTGGACTTCCCAGTTTCCAGAACTGTGAGAAATAAACTTCTATTGTTTATAAGCTACCCAATCTATGGTATTCTGTTACAGCAGCCCAAACAGACTAAGACACCACTAGAACTACATTGTTGAAGTACAAGATGAAGCTCCCCATAATCTGTAAAGATGGAAATTATGCTTTTGCTTAATTTATTTTTTCTTGACCTAACAGTATATTCATATTTTATTTTAAAACATTCTGCTTAAATTTGAGTAGTATAAATGTCAAATACACTATGAAACAACAACAACAAATAGAAACGGTTAGTTTATCACTATAGCCCTCAAGACAGCAGTAGCAAGGCTCAGGAGTTCCACTGTCCCGCCTCTCCCCAATAAGACTGGGCAGACCACACTAGGAACATCAGGGGATAACAGTAACATTTGAAGTGTTCCTGAAAGTGCATAATTGAGTCAGGAATCAAAAGCAGAAAAAGACCAAACATGAAAAGGCAGTGGGCAGACGACTCCCACAACATTCAAAAACTGTCTTCCATGTAACAGATACACAATCTGAACTTATTTGAAAATTATTATGGAAAACTCCACAGGCCTACCTAATATTGATGATACATAATATTATTTATTAGGTGGTTACTTATTAAGTACTAATTTATTTACCTATTAGACACTAAATTACTCATTAATTACTTAAGTACTAAATGAGTACCTAGTTGTCCACTTTTGTATTGACTTCATTAAAAAAAAATAGATTTTACAAAGTGTACCAACAGAATGTTATTGGCCTTCCACTCCTGATAACAGCTATTATAGAAGACTGAAACTTTCACTGCAAGGAGAATTTTGCCTCTGTTAATGTACAGTCTGTATACTTTCACTTTCCTCACAAAATTAACCTGTGAACTAACAAATAGACAATTAATGTGCATGATCTTTCCATAATCTTTTAAGTTGCCAATAAGTTTAACTATATCAAAAAAATTATCTTTTTTTCATTGGACACTCCCACTAGTTCAAATGAGGTAGGGCTGATCGAGGAAACTTGCCAACTAATACACTACTCCAGTGGACTGTAGGCATACCAACTTAAAGATACTCTGGGGAAGTGGTTCATGAAAAACTCATTCTTGGGCCACACCCACAGATCCTACTGAATCTTAACCTTTGTGGGAGACAAGGAATCGGCATTTTTATAAGCATGCCATGTAATTTCTACACACAGTTAAGTCTCAAGCATCATGACATCACAGGAATCACATCGTGACATCAGTGCTTTTTATTTCCAAATTCTCAGTCAAGTTGGCTTTGTATAACCCTAGCCAGTTGTCCACTGCCATTTATCCCACATGTTACCTCAACCCTGGGACTAGAGAGAAATACAATTTCTCTGAGGCAGGTAAGGACTTTAAATCCGACAACATAAATCATTCTGGGCATTAATGCCATGCCAGCACTCTAGGTGTTTGGCATAATTCATTACAACCTAAAGGGGCTGCTTTTCAGGACCACCTAAAGGATGGAAGAAATCACTGACTTAGGTCTTAATATTTACACTGTTTCTGTCCCGTCCTAAACTTGCTCTACTGGATGTCTGTTAAGCCAAGACAGCCTCACTCACTGCATTTCATTAGAAGAGGTCTTAAGTGCTAAGAGAATCAGCAGGTGGCCAGGGGAACGAGAGGATTTTCTTCTCCACTCAAGAGGAACAAGTCTGTGATCCAAAGGTTTATGGAACGAGTGGGGATATGCAAACAAAGGCAGAAATGGTAATTGTTCGGAGGGGATCTGGCCAAGATCTCAACTGGTCCTGCTTCAACCTTCTATAAAACGTGGCTTTGCATAACCAAGTTACTACAAATAAAGGCATCCTCATTCAGAGACCTACAAAACATTTAGGGGAGCTCTTATTTCCTAAACTCAGCAGTATGCTGCTGATAAATCACTTGCCTACTTTTATGAAATTAAGCAGATCCCCTCCTCTCAAGACGTTTAAGTTTGTAAAAAGATAGATGCTTTGAGGGCTAAGCCATCAATTTTCATCTCTCAAAAGAATCATTTGTTTTTGTTAAACCTGATCAAAATCTAACATCTGACTATAATTTATTCCATTTAAAGTCCTCAGTTTGTTAACATGAATTCATTTTTCATCAGTAGGCAGAAAACCACCTTCAAATGTGGTTTTCATTTCAAACAAGGCTTGAATAATAATTTTTAGGTGATAGTCTTTGGCCTAGGATAAAAGTTATAATAGATATCGTTACCTTGATTTCCTTTCAAAAAATATGTGCATATATTTATGATGCAAACACAGTGGTCATATTCTAAGCCATATCTTTATTCTTATTCCCAGAATTGCAACTTTGGTTGAGGAGTCAAATTCTATCTCAATTAAAATCAATCCGCTATAATAGCAGAGTGGGCCTATATGTATTCATTTTCTTAAACAGTTCTATCTTCTCAGCTGCTTTTTTGTAGTTTATTTTGGAAAGTTTAACTTCATTTTTCTTCTTAAGTTCAAGGAACTTAAATGTCTTAGGCCTAGATTATTCACCAGTCTCAAAATATTCAAGCCTTTCCAAAAAGGTAATGAAACTTTCTTCTCCTGACAGCTGGCAATGCTCTATCAAGTTGCAGATGCTTATGCCTGAGGCACCTATCCTGAAACATACAGTGTTGAAGTTCTCAGAATATCTTCCAGATTTTGTTAAATCTGTTTAGGTTAATTTCAGAAAGGTTAGAAAATAAATTTCTAACGTTCAAAAGGATCTTCAATGGGTTAGATACAATAATTGAATCCATCCTATTTTAAATGGTATATTTTTCCCAGAGAATCAAAACATTTTATCTCTGGTGAAGGTTTTATATAATTTTATATAAACGACCCTGATATTCTGTAATTCTGTAATATCGTAAGTAACAGTCCCTTCTATTGCTTACACATAATTATATGAAACGACCCTGATATTCTGTAATTCTGTAATATCGTAAGTAACAGTCCCTTCTATTGCTTACAACGACATACCTGGAACTGAATGATTTATAAGAAAACAAAGTTTATTGCTTACAGTTTCAGAAGCTGGGAAGTCCATAGTCCAGGGAACACATCTGGTGAAGGTTTTCCTTTTTGGTGGCAACACTGATTCAGGGTTCTCACATGGTGGAATGGCAGAGTAGAGAGAGAGAGAGACTCTCACATGCTCTCCTGCACATCTGGTGAAGGTTTTCCTTGTTGGTGGCAACACTGATGCAGGGTTCTCACATGGTGGAATGGCAGAGTAGAGAGAGAGAGAGACTCTCACATGCTCTCCTTTCAAAGCCCTCAGAACCACGCCCCTGTCCGCCACTGTTAATCCATTCATTAGGGCATGGTCCTAAGAATCTCATCACTTCTTCAAGGCCACACCTTTCAATTACCATAATAGGATTTCCCACCATCAACAGTTACAGTGGGGATCAAGTTTCTAATATATGAACTTTGGGGGACACAATTCAATCCATCCACAGCAACCAGCAATTACATCATTGTAGTGCTTGCACAATGGTGGAAGTGTAAATTCACGCAGTCATTTTGGAGAATAATTTGATTTATATAAAGAATAACTATAATTTCCATGTACTTTACCCAGTAATTCTGTTTCTAGGAGGCTAGGTCCTAAGAATATAATCCAAATCATGAAAGAGGAAAAACTATTGGCACAAACATATTCATCTTAGTAATATACATAATAAGCAAAAACAAGGAAAGAGCAATGTGAGAATTAAGAAAATTTAGATACAGGCACTTATTCAAACATTTTAAGGTCATCTGAAAAAACGATTCTGATGATTTGTAAAAGTCTTTCAAGCAATAAGGAAAAATGATTATAATAAACATGCGGTAAAAAGAAAATAAGGCACAATTTTAAATGGGTCATAAAATCATATGTGCAGTATGGCTGTAATTACTATTTTTAAATAAACACAAAATCTAGGGACATTCATCAAAAGGTCAAAATGTGTGTGTTAGGTAGATGTATTACTTTGTATACCTCCAAAAGAGTGTACACACACACGTACACACGTACACACACACACACACACACACACGTAAAAATCAGTTAAGATTTATCATAAGCCTAATTATATTTAAAATTATTTATTTGTAAAAAAGAAAAAAAAGGACTACTATAAATTTGTATTTATTCAAATATCTAACTAAACCCATTGAAGAAAAGCCTGATTTCTGAAGGATATTTTAATATTAACAAAGTAAAAATGAATGTGCAAAAAAGAACACCTTGCCCAAATTCTTCAACTGTCTATCCACGCTAGAATGCTGACCTTCTGGTAGACCCTGCAAAGCCCCTCCCCGTAGCCCTGACTGTCTTAGAGACGGCCTGATTCTCCCCATTCCCTGGCCCTCGCCCTCACAGCATGAAATGCACTCAGCTTAACTGTACCTCCCCAGTGGCTATAAACAGAATGCTGCAGCTGTGGGGCTTCCAAATAAGCACCTTTTCTGAGTAATCACAAGCCAACAAAAACGATTTTGAAAAATGGGGTGCTATGTTATATGCCTGTTATAACAGCAAGGGCTTGAAGTTGACTCTCAAAATCTATGACCTGGGGCAAGGAGCACAACCAGAGGGCAAAAGGTTCCCCATCAACAACTGGGAAACAATAACTTGACCTTCAGTGGGACGCATCTTGAAGCAACTCTGGAGCAATCTTTGTTCAAAGAACTTCCAAAAATGTACCGAATCACAAAATACAGAGAAACACAGGTTCTACACTCTCCACCCCCATTCAATTAGATTTTGTGAAAGACAATCAAAATCATGTTGTTAGAGCAGGAATGTTGTCTAAGGGACAAACAGGTCCCATAAGAAATATGTTTCCCTTTCCCGTCATCCTCCCACTCTTGAAATGGGGGGAACTGATCTCAGAATTTTTAAATGGAGGTTTTCCTTGATCTGGCAATTAACACTGATCTGGTATTATTTTATTTTATTTTTTTTGTCTTTTTCCATGTCCGGCAATGGATCACAACCCTCAGTGTCGCCCCCGTACCGGACCGGGACCGGCAACGGGATCGCAACCCTCGGTGCTGCTCCCGCGCCTCGCTCAGCCAGTGAGCGGGAACCGGTCTGTATGTGGGATCCGAACCCTCGGCGGGAGCACTGCTGCGCTTCCCAAGCGGTGCACTATAGCAGTGCACCACCGGGCCGGCCCCCTGATCTGGTATTATGCCCAACCCTTTCTCAGTTGGCACTGAAGGAAGGTGAAGAAGACAGGTAAGGAAAAGAAAATTCACAGAAATTTTTAAAAATTTATTTGAAGGCTCTATAATTACATGGAGTAAGTCGATGTCATCACAGACTATTCTCTAAAGATATTAACTCAAAATCTAACTGTCCTTAATTTTCCCCACCACCACCTCCCCCACTAAAAAAGAAAATGGGAAATGACAAAAGAGAGGGCAAAGAATATCATCCTGATTTTAACCAAAACTAAAATTCAGCCATACATAGAATACTACATGTATTTCTTATGACACTAAAGAAAGGACTGCGTCCAGATAAGAGCAATTACATAATAAACGAGATGAATATTTTCCCTCTGATAAACTTTTTGTGAAAATGTTCATTCTAGAAAGCAGAAGTTGAAGACATTATAAAATCACATGTATAAAATGATAAAAGGTATGAAGAGAATACAGAGATTTGTCATATTTTGAAAAATATATTCTACATATTCTAGGAAAACAACAAAAGCAACTTCTGAGTAACATTGTTAAGCACTCCTTATATGTGGTTAGCAAATGTACAACACTCAGTGGCACAGGTTAGAAACAGACATAGCTACAAGAAGAACTCAGAGCATTCACTCCCTCAACAGTCCACAGTCACAGGACGTATGCAAGGAAAAGCAAACATTGTTAAGCACTCCTTATATGTGGTTAGCAAATGTACAACACTCAGTGGCACAGGTTAGAAACAGACATAGCTACAAAAAGAACTCAGAGCATTCACTCCCTCAACAGTCCACAGTCACAGGACGTATGCAAGGAAAAGCTGCATGTCCACAGGGTAAAAGAGCATATAATAAACTCCTGAGGAGACACTGGCCTTCCTAAAATCACCGTCAGGGCCTAATATTCAGAGCACCTGGCAAAACAAAGTCTTCTCACCGCATCTCCAAAATCTCCCCATCAGTTAAGCTTAATTTCCTGCGATGGCCTAAACGTGTCCCTCCAAAATTCAATTTTTGAAATCCTAACCCCCAAAGTGATGGCATTAGGAGATGGGCTTTTGGAAGGTGATTAGGTCACATGGGGAAGCCCCCATGAATGGGATTAGTGCCCTTATAAAAGAGGCCCCCAGCAGACTCCTCACCCCTCCACCATTACAGCACTTCTCTGTAAACCAGGAATCAGGCCCTCACCAGACAATGATTCTGACAGCACCTTGATCTTGGACTTCTCAGTCTCCAGAACTGTATGAAATAAATTTCTGTTGTTTATAAGCCACCCAGTTTATGGTATTTTGTTACAGCACCTCGAACAGCCTAAGATACGTCCCATAGTTTTTACCACACAAATGACAGGTACAATGATTCTGCTTTTTCAGTCTTAGCCAAGGGAAGTAAGTGCCCCTCCTGCCAAGTCACACCCACAGAGAAGACCACCACATGGGACTGAGTCCTTCTTGGCACTGCTTATCTTCTTACAACTCAGCAGTGCCTAAAGCAATGTTAAAGAGAATGCATGTACGCGGCACCCTCAAAATACATGAGGCTAAGCTGAGGTGAAGCAAAAAATGCTGGGCCAGGTGTGACTAAAGAGGGGGTATTTCCCAAAACAGGGAACCATCCGTTTAGATCTTTGAAGGGAAGAGAGAGGTAAACTAGTAAAAAGGATCAGTAGACTAGAAAAGGCAAGCCTATCTTAAGTCAGAGAGAGCACCTGCTTGGTCAAAGAGCAGTTTCTTAAAAGCAAAATGTCATTTTTAAAGTAAAATATTTCCCATTGATTCCTAAACATGAGCATATGGTTACATTCTACACTTTTGCAAATCACATTTTAGTTCTGTGGATTATCTGAAAATAAGTTGCCTTTTTCATAGGTTATCTAAAAAACCTACAAAACTGCAACAAAGGATCAGGAACAATGGGAAAGAACCCAAATGCTAAAATAAGTAGATTCACTTTTGCTGTTGGTTAGGCTGTGTGTGGATCTGCAACTGAGAAAAATCTTTTTCTTTTTTTCTTCTTCTTAAGTCTGGTAGATTTCCCAAGTTTCTCTCTTTAAAATAAGAAGGAAATACCCTCACTTCCCAAAGCATCCATCTTTACAAGAAAGTCAAGCACTAACTATCACAGCCTTCCTCAACGCACATTAAATTTCTTGGCAGTAACTGGAACTGAAAGCATCAAAATTCTTTAATTAAGAGGAAATTTTAAGAGATGCTCTAAAATAGGGAGGGATTTGTTTTTAATAGACTTCCTTATAATGAGTCATTTCATAGACAGAGAACTCTAGGATGGGTGCCAAGAACCAGCAGACATAACTCCTTAGCACGAGCAGGCAGTTTATGTCCAATCTGGTCAGAGATGTCACGATTCCTGCTTCCAGCCAAGGCGGGACTGAGCATTGCTAGGGCAAGGGATCAGCACTTGGTCCCTACTCCGCTACTACGCTGGTTTTGGAAACTATGTATAAAAGAGGGGTTTCTACTTAGGAAAAACAGCGCCATCAAACTCCTCTAAGTCCATTAAAATCAAGTTTTCTGCTTCATGCTCAATCTGCTGACAATAAATTTAGCAGAAATAGGATAATAACATACCATTCATAACCTCACTGTACCAATACCTTATTGTTCATCCCATATGAGTAAATGAAATTTTAGATTTCTTGTAAATAGTTACAAATAGGGAGGATGGGAACAAAAGTGGTATAACTTAATAACGGAATTTACTATTAGCTCTACTGGGTGCCAGCTGTGCAACTTTGAACAAAATTACTTTATCTCCCTGAGCCTCGGTTTCTTCATGGGGGGGTGCGGGGGAGGTGGTGCCTGGATGGTACAGGGACCAAACCCTTGACCTTGGTGTTACAAGGCTGTGCTCTAACCAACTGAGCTAACTGGCCAGCCCTGTTTTCACTCATATGAGATGGAGGTAAAGAGTCCCCACATGAATGTATAAGATTGGAGTCCCCCAGAAGCAGACCCTGTGACAAGCATTTGAATGAAAGTTATCTATGCAGAGGGTGATCCCAGGAGACACTGGTAGCAAGGTGGGAAAGTGATATGGGAAAGAGCAAAGACAGAAGCCAACACAGGTGTGTGTGTGAGTAGGTTCTCTCTGTGGACCACAGGACCAATGCCGCGGGGACCTCTCAGAGATGGCAGAGAGATGCCTCAGAGCTGTCCCCACGAGTGGCTCAGAGGCTGGCATTCACCCACCAATCACTGTCACTGGTGGCCTCCATTACAATAAGCTTCTTTGGCCACAGGCATCCTGGAGCAGCAGTCACAGGGACTAGGTAACCAACTCGTCCTGATATTAGCACTGAAAATCCAGGCTCAAAGCAAAGCCCTCAGACCCAAGCACACCAGGATGGTTGTCACCCTAATCAGTGCTTGCAGTAGCCATCCCAACACAGGATGGTGAGCAGGGAGGGGTGTGGCCAGGTCTGCTCTGCCATCCAATGTCCCGAATTTCAAATGAGCTCCTTCATGCACTGCATTTGGCCTGGGGTATAGCACTCAATCAGTGTTGGATGTTACTTATTTCTGTATACTCAAAGCAATGTAAGAATCGCGGGATCTGTTCTTACTACAGAGGAGACACATGGTGCCTGTGCCATCGTGTGCGTGGTGCCCTCCGGCACTGGGCCCACTAAAGAATGCTCCTCAGGCTTCCAGGCCTCTGCCAGCTTAAATGGCTCCAGAATACCACAAATGACAGCCTCCAACAAAAGAAATGCATTTCTCACCTGCTCCATCACTGTTATGCAATAGAGGATCTAAGCTCGAAATTCAAGTTAGACAAAAAAGAACCAAAATGTGAAAAACAATAGAAGTTCTCTTACTCAACCTCCACATCACTGACAGTATCCCTTCCCTCCTATGAAACAAAGGGACAGATGCACATGAGGGCTCTAAACACATGAGGTAAACATATACCCATGCACCCGGGCACCTCTGCTCCCACCAATGGTGTCATCTACTCACCTAGAGCCAACTATGTTTTATGTCAACTATGTTTCTCAAATAATCTCAAAATACATGAATATTTCTAATCACCCTCCCATATTCAGAAAAGGCCCTGTCCCTATAACAAAAAAAGGGGAGGTGAACGAATGTATATTTATATTCTTAAGGTAATAATAAAATATTTATAGTATGT
Organism: Galeopterus variegatus; assembly: GCF_000696425.1. Taxonomy (NCBI): domain Eukaryota; kingdom Metazoa; phylum Chordata; class Mammalia; order Dermoptera; family Cynocephalidae; genus Galeopterus; species Galeopterus variegatus. Next base: position 11,623 of record NW_007730694.1, read on the forward strand.
GTATTTTTTATGATTCCCCAATTTAACCAAGTTTATTCTGGTTCCAATCACATTGGAAAATAACTTCTGTACACAAACCACTTTGCATACTACCTTTCTAGGTATATGTGGGGTGGCTGATGTGTCTGTTCAAGGATATCTTCATAAAAAACCTATGTGAGATCCTCTCTGAAGGTGGCAGACAAGATGACAAATCCTAAAGGTCCCTTCCTGACCAGTTAATCACAAAATGGGAATGAATTACTTCCTACAACACACAGAAAATACAAGCAACTCTCTCAATCACTGAAAACTTTGAAGCACACCCCCCAATTAATTGAAAGCCATGACTCATGGTCAGAATAAAATGGAGCTTCTTAGCCAGCCAAATATCTATCTGTATTAGTCAGCCACTTTATCCTACAAAATAACATCTCCATATGCCATAACTTTGAATTGCAACTATACCAAAAATGTTTACAACACAGAGGACTAAAACAGGTAAGTGAAAGTTCAAAACCCCCAAGCCAGGAAGGAAGATTACCTCCTTCTTCCTTACCATCTCCTTCCACAAGCTTCAGGGTATATGAGCTTTAAGCAAAACCATGCACCATTATAAGTAAATCATGAATACCATCTTCTCTATAAGAATTTTAATTCATTTTTGAGCCTTATTATACTCAAGTTTTTATAAAAATTCCTACATTGGAAAATATCTATATGGGTACATACTGACTTGAAATTTTGAATATAAAAAGTATTTTTCTTTTTCGCGAAGCTTCTGAACACCAGGCTCATGGAATTTTGTAACTGGACAGACGTAATGTGAATTTGTTATAGTGCTTGAGAAAATTCAATTCTGCTCAGTAAGACAGGAAAATAAAGGGGATAGATGAAGCTCATAAAATGTGTTAAGCATAGATAAGTAATGAAATATGTTAGATAAAGAAAGTAGAACATGTGCATGTGAACACAGAAATGGTTGAAAGGACCAGGAAGCCCCTAAAATTCATGAGGCACCAAACACACACGAGACACCTAATATTCATACGGCACTAAATATGCACGAGGCACCTGAGATGCTAAATATTCATGGTGCACAAATTTTACATGAGACATATGTCATATTCAATATTCACGAGGCTTTAATTAAGCCACCTGTGGTAACATCCCTTCCCGTCCTCTGCACAAGACACACAAATAAAATCCATAGCTGTGAACAGGTTAACTGGCAGATCCCTGCGTCTCTCCCATAGAGAACAAGTGGGCAGACCAGACCAGAGAAGAACCTGGCTACAAGTTAATGATGTTGGTTGATGCCCAATTCCTGAAATCACCTTCAGTTTAATGAGCTCATCAATTTACACACACAAACAGACACACAAACATTTCCAGACTTAAGTGTACGGAGCTTAAGTGTATGGAACTGCATGCTTGGGTAGTCTGTAGTTTGTGTGTATCTACTAAATGCCATGTAAGGGTAGGAACTCTGCACAAGTCTTACACTGTATGCCACTGCTAACAGCAGCGTCTGACACAAAGAAAGCACTCGGCAAATATTTGTAGAGTTAATTGCTTGTCAATAGAAGATTACCAAGAATATTCAATTGTAGAACCTGAATTCATGCAGAATGGGAACTGGGTCTTAGTCACTTTATTTTTTTTACCCACCAATTCTCCAATGAAAACATCTGAAATGTAGAAGATGTAAAATACATACTGAATGGATAGATGGATGAATAGATGAATAAATGGGTTAATGAACAAAAGAATCAAAGAAAAAAGTAGCATTTTCAGTGATTCTACTTAGAATGGATTTAATCCTCATAAAGGAAGATGCAAATGACTACATTTCTTAATACTAGCATATATAAACTATTATTTTCCAGCTGTAGAAAAAGTTAAATAATAAGGTAAAGGTATCTTTAAATGATGAAGTATAACTGGAAGAAAACCTTCAAAATGAATATTAGCAATGCTGTGTATTTTATGTGTAGCATGCCAGCCCCTACCTTTCAGAACAAAAGTTGTAGCTATATGGGTATATAACTATTTTAACCACTTCTCTAAAGTATATCATTATCTGTCACATGTGGGAGAACAATACCTACACTATGCTGTGTAGAGTTGTTATAATTAAAATGAGCTGAATAATAACCAATTATTAAGACACTATACGATATTCATGAGTCAATATCTAGGATAACCCATTTATTCCTGATTACTCCACTAAAAAATATAAAGCATAATTTGCAACTGCATTTTCTAATTAAAGAGAAGGGGAAAGTATAAGATGTTCTTGGGGGGATAAGGGGGAAATCTCACAATGAGACCTACTGGTCTACCTGTAAGCTATATGATGTACACATGCCAAAGACTGCAATAATGAAAACAGAAAAACAGGAAGGAAAATTGGAAAAGAAGTAGTCCTCAATTTATCAAAATACAAGCATTGATCCTTTTATCCAAATTTGTGTTACTATATTCAGAAAATAAGTCACTTCCTTAAGTATAAACCTGCTGTGAGTTGAGGTACATTTGTCACTGGATCTTCAAATGACAGAACCTGTCTTTAGGAACTGTTCAAAAGTGACAAGCAGCAGCCAACTGAATCACAGCTAACTTTTTTAAAAAGTTAATTTGAAAATGACCAAAGAATTGTGTCACAGTCCTAGATGGGAACAGACCACACAGACTACCTCAGGCTTGCTTGCCAATGCAAAACACTCTTCAAAATAAAAGGAAAAAATGGCAATACCACAATGCTACTTAAATACATTACTCCAGTCTTATTAAACACTACAAATGAATTGTTGACCTGATTCACACAGCATTAAGTCAACTGAATCCCACTTTTCATATTCTACTCTATAGCTTCTTATTACCACTTGCCAAGTGCAACTCTAAATTAGAGATCTAAGGTGAAGGAAATTAACCACTACATAGGCGGTGTTGCACAATGAATAATTTATTCTGTATTTTTATTAGTGGAGTAAAACAGAAACCCTTGCAATCATTAATATATTTATAACCTGCCTTGTTAGCCTCTGTCAAACTTCTTCTGCACTCCATTTATACCCACTCTGTCAGTCACTATGCTAAGGACGAAAACACTGAAATAGACTGACCAGCTCATCCCAATTTGCCCAGGAGTCGCCTAGTTTTAGTACTAGAAGTCTCACATCCTCGGAAGCCCCAGTCCTGAGCAAACTGGAACAGTTGGTCACACGACACTGAGAAATAAATGAAGAGGGAAAAAAAACAGATAAGTGGCGTCTTCAAAAAGTTCACGGATAGGGGCCGGCCCGGTGGCGCACTGCTACAGTGCGCCACTTGGGAAGCGCAGCGGCGCTCCCGCCGAGGGTTCGGATCCCACATACAGACCAG
>NW_007730694.1:15250-79918 GCF_000696425.1 Galeopterus variegatus
GGGAGCAACACCGAGGGTTGCGATCCCGTGGCCGGTCCCGGTCTGGTACGGGCGCAACACTGAGGGCTGCGATCCGTTGCCGGTCACAAAAAAAGACAAAAAGGAAGAAAAAAAAAAAAAAAAGTTCACGGATAGATTTGTATTATCTTTTAACTATTTTCCCACGAACTTTTTGAGGTGCCCCGGTATGATTCCTATACTCATGAACCTTTCTGCCCAAGGAGAGAAAGGGGAAGAAGTTAACAATCACAGAGACAAATCGTGTAACAGCATCACAGCAATGATCCTCATATCCTGAATTATGGCTAAGGCCCAGAGCTAACTACACCACGATGTGTGTTCACAGAGCAGACAGAGAAGCCCCAAACTTCATGGAAACCACCTTCTCCCTGAGTTTACACCAGAATTGGCCCTAACTCCACCAATCATCATCCCACCAAACCCCAGTCAATACAAAAAGGGGGACAGAAAACACAGAGCACGGTCATTTTGGGGGGGAACAGGATTCATGAGGAGATGTTATTTCTTCCCTTGCCTGATATGAAGACAGAAGATGTAAAATGAAGAAGACTGAGCCTTAAATGCTGAATGGAGAAAAGAAAGATAAAATATGGTTGAGATCTCATTAAGGAATACGGTTCCCAACTACATGACAAAACAGTTATAATTACAAACAGTGACAATAGTTAAGAAGAAAAAGTACACGGATGTCTGGAAGTTTTCCACTAAGGTCCTTGATACAGATCAAGAAGCAGAAGGAAGGTTTCCCTGATGAAGTCTACTGATTAAAATATGAAGAATGGGAGTTAGCTAAGTAAAGATGGTAAGATATGACTTGAGTGATATTATCAATGCTTTTGTAAATATTTACTATGTCTTTCTATTTAACTTAACTCCAACAATTTCGTACTTTAATAAAATGTTCTAAATATTGCAAAAAGAAAAAAAATAAGTAAAGATGGCAAGAGGTGGGAGAGAGAAGAGAAGATCGTGGCAGAGAAAAGTCCATGTAAATTCCCTTAATCAAAGTGGAAACTGGAAAGAAGACTACAGAATGATAGGATAAGGAATAAGGGGTAGAATCTTGAGGCTTTTAAGAAAAGAAGTGACACTAAGACATTTGCATTTTTAAGAGACTGTCCTACCTAAAGCGTGGAAAACATCTGGAGGAGGTCAAAAGAACATACTGGGAGACCAGTTAGAAGTTCCTAGAGTGGTTCAAGCAAAAGATAAAGGTATTTTGGTATAGGTGTGGCAGAGACCAATGTCCTTCTTTGATTTGAAATGTATCTTGGCAGAAGAATCCACAAAAGTTGATGACAGATTATACCATATATGAAAAGTGAGGAAAACAAAGATGGAAAGAAGAACTCTGAGTTACCTGTTTCCTCAACTGATAGGGAGTAGAGCCATTTACTGAGACACAGAACACTAAAGGAAGACTCAGTTTAGGGTGGGAGACTGAATTATGTTTTGGATATGTGGAATCTGAGCGGTGTGGTAGGCAGAACGACGGCCCCCACATCCTAATGCCTGGAACCTGTAAGTTAGGTTACACGGTGACGGAGAAAAAAAAGGCTGCAGGTGGAAGTAAGATTGCTAATCAGCTGACAAAAATAAGGAAATTCTCCTGGATTCTCTGAGAAGTGGGCTCAATGGAATCACCAGGGTCCTTTAAAAAGATAGAAGAGGTTGGCAGAAGAGCCAGTCAGTCAGTCATAAAGATGGAGACAAGCAATGCAGGTGGCCTCTAGAAGCTGGAAAAAACAAGGAACAGATTCTCCGCTAAAGCCTCTAGAAGGAAATCGTCTGCTGACACCATGACTTTAGCCCAGTGAGATCCATTTCGTACTTCTGACCTCCAGATCTTTAAGATAATCAATTATGTTCATTTAAACCGGAGGACTGTAAATTTGTGGTAATTTATTACAGCAACTATAGGAAGCTAATACAAGTGGCCTTTGAGACATCTAAGTGGATGGTAACTGAATTAATAAGAATGTATAACACCATCTAGACAGAGAATAAACCAGAAAGAAAATGGCCTGAGAGATCAGTGATCAAATCTAATATCTTGACAGTCCAAGGTATACTTTTACATTTAACCTTGCTCAAAGGAAATGCCTCTGTAAACTATATTAAAATACAGTTTTTCATTTATCAGATTAACAAAGTTCAAAAAGTCAGACTACATGACGATGGTAAGAATGTAGAAAAGTGGGCAATATTGGTGATTATTGCTGTGAATATAAAGTGGACGGTTTATAGTGATCAATTCTGTAATATCATTTGAAATTCAATACACACATACCTCACCCTAAATTGATTGAAGCAAAAATGTCCACTAACAGAGCACTAGTTAAATACTACTAGTACAACCAGCAGCCATTAGAAAGAATGAGTACTGATGAGGCAATCTTCAAAATATTAGGTAAAAAATTAAAAGCTAGGGAAAGTGTGTATAGAATACAATGTTGGTTAAAAAAAAAAAAAACAGGTTACACAAACATTTGCTTGTATATGCACAGATGACCTCTGAAGGAAAAATAAACCACAAGAAACTATCTTAAAAAAGGTGTGGGGGGGTGAGGAATTTGATGATTAAAGGATTGGAGAAAGATACTTTTTTAATGTGTATATTTTTTATCTCTGAAATTTGCCATGTGTATGTATTACCCATTCTAAACAAACAGATGTGCTTTTCTCAACCTTCCCATATGGGGGTCCTGCAGCACTTTTTCCCCTTTTGTTTCTAATACATTGTCATGAGTAACCAAATCCATCACTCGAGGCCAAAACCTGAATATTTCTAACATCTTACACCAGTCCATTTGCTTCTCCCACCAACATGGAAACAAATCCCTGCTTTTTGTATTTGTTGCTCCCTTGTTTTGTTTTTTCTTTTTAAGGACCACAAAACAGAAGCACATGAAAAGTTGAAATCCTCTCTTTAAAAAACCTGAATATTTTTCATATATTCTCTCAAAGACCAGATCAATCTACATCCGCAGATCAAGAACACCAAAATATTTAAAAATAGCATTAAGAATGTGTATATATTGTGACAAAGAAGTTGAACATGAATAACTTAATATCAGAATAAGCTAATAAATATTTAAAATATAACTATTACCATTATCACTTAATTTTTGTGGGTGTGTGAAGTTAGGAAAACACTATTAATTAAAAATAACTCAATTAACACTTTTTAAAAGATGCTTCAATGTACAATACCTTGAAGATAATTATCTGAGACTTCACGTTATTTTTATAAAATCAAAACTATAAAGAGATTCTTACTACCTCCTTTACTTATGAGTATGGAAAATAGAAAGATTTCACTTATCTCAAAACACCCAGAAATAAAACCACCATTTGTTTTTTTAAAGGAAAATAAAATTCTTAGACTAAAATTCTAGCAACTTTTTGCACATAACTAAAATTCATAACTTGAATACCACACATCCCTCTTCCCTGATTTAAACCTTTCCTAAAATCAAATACAACAGTTGTCACATAAATTTTGCTGTTCTTATTCCCATCATTAAGTCATCCTAAGCAAACTTTAAAATTTGTTAAGTATCAAATTCCTCTGATACTGTTCGATCTTAATAAAACACTAGCTCTGTTAAACACTGAGTTGAATTTCTCATTTGCACTCCCCACTGGTAACTGAGGTTTTTCAAATTTAATGAAAATGTTGCTTGATACTGGGAAGGGGAGGCTGGTGGCAGGGAGAGCCAAAAACTCCAGAGTACAAGATTCAGGGCAATGGATATTAATCAACAGGCATAAAGTTTCAGTTAAATAAAATAAATAAGCTCTAGAAATCTGCCATACAACACAATCTATATAAGTCAACAATAATGTATTCCTAAAATTTATTAAGAGTACAGGTCTCTTAAGTGTTCTTAGGACAACAAAAAAAAATTCAGGACAAAATATAATACAGTCAATTCTCATACAGCCATGAAACAAAACTGGAGTGATTGTGGGCTACAATGTACACATTTTATTATCAAAAAAATGGATAATCCAAACAGCTGTTCTTTTATATGTGGAAGATCTCCAGTGCTTTCTTTGCCCTGTATATTCACCTCACTAAACATGTTCCCTGTAAGCTATATTCATTTGCAATCCCTCAGAGAACTGACCAACTTAACCAGCTGGGTAGAGACATCTAGAAGCAGATTCATGGCAGTGGGGCAGGGGCAGTGCTTCACAATTGGCTCAGCAGTTGGGGAGAAAAACTCCCATTACTTCAAAGATTAGGGAGGATTAGGAATGAACACTTCCCAGCCAGCCTCCCTCCTGAAAGAAGGAAGTAATAACCTGGCAGTCATAAGATGACATCCAGTGAGGGCCCTGAATTTCTCTGCCTGGGATGGACTGGATTGCAAAATTAGAGCTATGCAGCTGGGAAAAAGCTCTTCCCCATTAGGCCACACTTTGGGATCTTACCACTGTCACGTGATGGTTAATGTTATGCAGTTTGCCACAAATAACCCCTGCATACATATAGCACATACTCCCTTAGTTAGAACAACTCTACTTTTACTGTGGGTGTGAGATCACCTCAGCTCCAGCAGGAAAAAATAATTTATTTTTTATTTTACTCATGCAAGCAACATAACCCAAGTATAAGATCAAAGTGTCTTCTCTTCAGCACAGAGTGGACTAGGGCCCTGTGGACACCCACTGAGCTTCTCTTTCAAACCAGTTCAAAGAAAAGTCCCAAGGAAACCAGAGGCATGACTGAGTAAAGGGGACAGGATGCAACTGTGAGCTCACCAGAGAGGAGGCCTCAGGTGACAGGTGGGGAACAGGGGGGGACCTCTAGGTTCCTCACCAATTCTCAGAGAAGTTCAAGTTTGAAACTTTATGAGCCAGAACTTTCATGAGTTATCAACTCATATGAAATTTAGATATCATGAGGATTTATTTTAAAATAGCCACTTTCTGGCCATTCAATATCTTTAAAGGCACTACCAACGTGTGCCTCCTGTGTAGAAGCAGCAGCAAAGGAGGAGGGAGAGAATTCTGCACATTTGCAAGTGAAGGGAGGGTGAACTCCTCCACACCTGAGTGGGAGGGAGCACGGGCAGTCACAGCAACCAGACCCCTTGCCTCTCTGGCAAATATGTCAGAAGCCGTTGACCTCAACACCTTCCAAAACTCCATTTACCACACACTTAGGGAGAAGTGATATCTGCAAGAGTCACTCTCAGATGCTACAAGGTTTTCAGCCATCAGTAGTCAATCATTTCCACTGTGCTTACTAAGGCAGGAATGTGGGCTATTGTTTTAGGAACATTTTCAATGGCCAGAGTCAAAAAAGAAAAATAAAAAACAAGTTTCTTTATGATCTTTATTAAGAAGAAAAATAAATTAACCAGAACAATATATCCCCCCCCAAGTTTTCTGTCAATTAGGGTATTGCAGTGAAATACAACGTGGGCCTACAATTTTACCAGGGAAGACAGAGATAGACAGCAGAATGTACTCATTAATTTTTTTATTTTTAGAACAATAAAAAGCAACAAGTAGAAGAGATTCTTTAAAGTCTCAGGAATAAAAAGTAATAACTAAAAAATGCTTTGTAAATGAAGAGAAAAAACAAAAATCAAAAGTAAAGATATTAGTTGCAATGTTATTGAGGATGACACACAGGAAAAGAAGAATAATTAGAGAATTGAGATCACAAATCAACAGCCTATTTTATAAAAGGAAATTTTAATTGCCTTTATTCTCACCCACCTCTCCACACCTTTTACAGGATAATAAATAAATACTTTTTGCCTTATGACTAAACATAAAAGCTTTGTTATCATGTGGGTAGAAAAGTCAAAGACAGCGACAATAAAATCTCCTTTGAGCCTTCCATTAAGGAATAATAATTAAAAATTTAAGCAGGAAACATTCCACATGTATGTAGTAAGAGAAGGCTAAATGTGATTTTTTAAAGCAAAAACACAGCTTCTCTAGCTGAAATAGGTGCCGGCCCAGAAATATTTTTTTCCACTTGGAATAAAATAATACTTCAAATAATCATTTGGAGTGATTCCGTCTGTGCTTCCACCATTGTTATTACAACAAGGTTAGGGTTTTAAGAGCATATTTTAGGTTAAATGATCATGGTTTCAAATTCAGGTTCATATATTTTAAAAACTCAAAGCAGTTTCAGAAAGATTGCAGAGGACTAACAGAGATCCAGAAAGTATTGCAATGCAGCCAAAAACCTTTGGATAAATAACATCTGGCATTAGTGGTTTGCTATACTTGAGTTTCTCAACTTCCTCTCTGGAGAAACTTAAGTCCCTTTTGGCCTCTCTCTGACTTCCTCAAAAATGTTTCTGGAAACAGATACTTCACCATCTTCCATCTTCTTTATCTAGAGAAGTACTGTGGGAATTGTTAGGAAACTATAGGTGCTGGTGACGCTACAGTTCGCTTGTGGGCCCTCCTCTGACTCAACTCCACATCCTTTAAATTTTGCAGCAAATCTGAATAGAGCAAAAGGCTTTGGCATCATACTGATGTGGGTTCCATCCCAGCCTCGCTATTTACTACTATTACTCATACTATTTACTATGCCCTTGAACAGATATTTTACCTCCATGAGCCTCAAAGTCTCTTATCCTCCCTCTTGGGTCTGTTGTGAGAATTAAGTGAGGTTCCATGAAAGGGAACCAGTCCCTGCCTGGCACATGGTAGGCTTCCACTAAATGGTAAATGCCCAGGGAAATCCAGCACTGACCTTGATAACTCCAGGTCCAACTGACCATTAGACGCCTTGGAAACCAAACTCACCTGATCAAAGTGCTTTCTTCATTTCCCAGAGCTGTGTCTGCCCCGTGGCCGACCTGTTACTGTTTTCCCTCATTTTCTCAGCTGCTACCCACCTTCTGACCAGCTATAGTTCTAATCCTCCCTTCCTCCACAAGTCTTCAATGAAACAACTATGTAAGAATTCCATAAAGAAAAAATAAGCACTCTCTCTTTCCTTAACTCAAGACATCTGGGATAACTTTCTCTCTCTCTCTCTCTCTCTGTCTCTCTCTCTCTCCCCCCCCCTCAAATAAGTAAGCCAAAGGTGATAACTTATTAACTGAGAAAATATGGTTGAGAACAATGTCACTTGAACTTCTGTCTGAGCATTTTTTGTAACAGTAGTGATCCTTTTCAATATTACATTTTCAGTACACATGCCTTACTTTTGTAAGTTTCCAATGTACAACACCATTTAAATATTATTTGAGGAGGCAGAGAGCAAGTCAGTCTCTAATTTAAACTGATGTTGAGGATGGGAGGCAGGAAGTAAGATAACTAAAATTCCAGGTTTGAATTATGCAAGAGGGCACAGTGGCAGTAATGGACATCCATACTATTCAAAGTGTTGTCCGTTGCCAGTACATGAACTGTGTATTGCAGACAGCGAAGAGATAATACAGAATAATGCAAAAGCTGAGGTAAGCATTTATAAACTCTTATAGTAACTTGAAAAAGTAGTTGTAGGTATATGGAATGAAAGAATGAAAATTCACACTTATATTTTTTATGTCTTTGTTGCTTTTCTAGCAATTTTCAATGTTCTCATGATTCATTTTTACTGAACATTAAAGGATCAGTACACTGTACAAAAAGTGTCAGCCCACTGCAGTTCTGAAATTTTAAAACTCTAATCCTACACAACAGACTTGTTCCTGAAAGGCTTGGAAAAGACAGGCTTTGACCTCCATGAAGAGCACAAGTTTGAAAGAGTGTAAATATAGTTAACTAGGGGCCAGGTGACACTGCCAAATCCACTCGGCTCTTCTAAGATGTGAAATAGAACCCATATAAGGTGAGAAAATAAAACAACTGTCCTCAAATAACATACTGAATGGACACTCCAAAAAAAAACATAGTAAACAGAATAACTTATTCTTGTCATAAATGCTAATCAAATATTAAAATATAACAGATAAAAACTTGATATGAGAATGTCCGAAAAATCACCCAAAGCTATAACCCTTGGCAAACAATCTCTTAATATGAAGCTGCATCAATAAAAGGCATATGTTTCACTCTCCCTGATTCTAAGTTTGAGTAAAAGGTAAACACAATTTGTGGTAAATAAAGGTAAACACTGAAAAAGAACAGTCACGTAACCAGAGCTATCAGAAGACCTTCCTTTAAAACCTGGCTGCACTAGTAGCTGAGGAGCTTTCAAAACACTCACGGGGAAGCCTTCTGGAAGCACGGTTTGCCTCAACTACAGAATGAAGACAGCACTTATTTCTCAAGGATAGCATGAGGACCAAAAAAACTAATGAGTAGGTGAACACTTTCAAAACTATGGAGCAGAGATTCTCAAAGTGTAATCCAGGGACTCTTGGGGGTCCTTGGTTCCCTTTAGGGGATCTGCAATGTCAAAACTATTTTCATAATAACAATGTCATTTTTTGCCTTCTTCATTCTCGTTTTCTCACAGGTATACACACTGGAATCTTTCAGAAGCTACATGAGGAGTGATAGCGGGACAGACTGAACACAGGAGCAGACGTGAGAACCCAGCTGTCTTCTCACACACCAGATGTTAAAGAGGCTGCAAAAACATAACAATCATTCAATATCACTTAACTTTTTGTTTTGGGAAATATAAAGTTTTTCACTAAAAAGTAATTTCTATTAACATGCAATGTGGGTTTACTGTTACATTTAAAAGTATTAATAATATAATAAAATTTTCTCAATTTAATTTGTAATACAATCAATAGCCATAACCCATACAAATGAAGTCTCTTTTGAGGTCCTCAATCATTTTTCAAATGTAAAAACTAAAATGTTTGAAAACTGTTGCTGAAGGTGAAAGGGTTGTAGATGCTTTAATACTTATGTATATATATAATTAAGTTTGTATTTGTTAATATACAATACTTTAATATGCATGGGAGTAAAAAGTTTGACTGTATTCTGTGTTTTTATCTTATTTCTCAGTTCTGTCTGCTCAGACAAAAAAGCAAACTGAAAGAGCTTTTTCTCTGGAAACCACGTGTCCCAGGTTTTCCAGGACAGTCTTAACATCAAATGTGTTTCCAATTTCTCCCATCAACCACAAAAATGTTCTTTATATTTTAACATTTTTGCATCCAAATGCATCTCCCAATCTGATTCTCACACACAAGAAAAATCACAAATCACTCTCCCGTTGTGTTGTCTGTAATTATCTATAAAATACTTCAGCACAGCTTTTGTGACAAATGCACGTTGGTTGTTCTGAGCCTCGCCCCGAGAATGGTGGGCTAGTCCAGCTGAGAACAGGCCCAAGGAGTGCTTCCTCAGCATCAGAAAGCAAGGAGGAATCAGAATTTATCTTTCCTGAACAACACAGGCTTTGTTAATTAGCAAAATGGATGTTAAAAATTATTTTTTAGGATTCTTTTTTCTATTTCTGTGAAAAACATCGTTGATATTTTGATGGGGATTGCACTGAATTTGTACATTACTTTGGGTACTATGGAAATTTTCACAATGTTAATTCTTCCAATCCATGAACATAGAGTGTCTTTCTATCTTTTGGTGCCCTCTTTAATTTCTTTCAGCAGTGTTGTACAGTTTTCATCATAGAAATCTTTCATCTCTTTGTTTAAATTTATTCCTAGGTATTTTATTCTTTTGGTAGCTACTGTAAATGGGCTTGCTTTCTCGTTTCTATTTCTACTTGTTCATTGTTGGTGTATAAAAATGCTACTGAGTTTTGTGTATTGATTTTGTATCCTGCAACTTTACTGAATTTATTTATGAGCTCTAGGAGTTTTCTGGTAGAGGCTATGGATTTTTTTATACATAGGATCATGTCATTGCGAACACTGATAATTTGATTTCATCTTTTCCAGTGTGGATGCCCTTATTTCTTTCTCTTGCCTAACTGCTCTGGCTACTACTTCTAATACTATGTTGAATAGGAGTGGTGAGAATCTTGTTCCTGTTCTTAAAGCTTTTCTCCATTCAGGATGATATTGGTGATGGGTTTGTCATATATGGCTTTTGCTGTGTTGAGATACTTTCCGTCTATACCTAATTTATTGAAGGTCTTTATCATGAAGGATGCTGAATTTTGTCAAATACTTTTTCTGCATCAATTGAGATGATCATATGGTTTTTTTGATGTGGTGTATCACATTTACTGATTTCCATATGTTGAACCATCCTTGCATCCCTGGGATGAACCCACCTGATCATGCTGGATAATCTTTTTGATGTGCTGTTGTATTGTTTGATAATATCTTGTTGAGGATTTTTGTGGCTATGTTCATGAGGATATTGGACTGTAGCTCTTTTTTTTTTGGTTGTGTCTTCGTCTGATTTTGGTATGAGGGTGATGTGGCCTCATAGAATGAATTTGGAAGAATGGCCTCTGTTTCAAATTTTTAGAATACTTTGAAAAGGACTGGTGCTAATTCTTCTTTAAAGGTTTGGTAGAATTCAGCAGTGAAGCCATCTGATCCTGGGCTTTTCTTTGTTGGGAGACTGATGATTTCTGTGTCAATCTCATTGCCTGGTCTTGGTTTTTTCAGGTTTTGTATTTCTTCTTCTTTTCGTCTTGGTAGTTTGTATATGTCCAGAAATTTCATAGGTAAGATGATGATTTTTTTAAATGTGGATTGGTTAGTACTGTAGGATACGCCTTCCCTTGATTCAACAGAGCATAGGAACTGATAAAATCTAATGTCCCAACCCCTTTGGATTGGCATCCAAGCCTTCGGATTTCAACTCTAATGGATGACCAGAAGTCCATCATGCTGTTTGAGCAACTTTCCTTCTGCCTCAAATGAACTATAAGAGTATGAAAAGGACAGACAGCTGGAAACCCACTGAGCTTACAAAAGTCATTAATAAGATTTGCATGTGAGGCAGAATCCAGTGTGAGATTTGCTTCTATAGGTGCACTCTGTGTGGTAATAAGGCTGTTGAGGAGAATACCTGCAGCCCTCGCCTGTGCTATCTATTACACTACTGATACCTACCAAAAAGAACTAAATAATTATAAATCATCAAAATTTTTTATGAACACTAGCAAAACCCCTCTTAGACCATCTGGGCCTCAAAAATACCTATCTCTTCTCATCCAGCACCATCTCCTAACTGCTAAGAACTGCCTAGAAGGGGCTCAAGAGCTACAGAAATTCTACCTTGCAAAGCTAATACCTTTATTAGTGATAAAGGCCAAATTGTATTTTCTGTTGAATGAAATTCAGAATCTAGTTACTATTTTTTGAGGAATCTAGGTACCTCTTCTTGCAAGAAAAGTATCTAAAGGAACAAACATTCATTGAATACTTCAACGTGCTATAAACTCAACCCAATGCCACAGAAGATGGCAATCCAGATCAGAATATCACTGCACAACCACTAAGACAGCCCTACTTACAACTCCAGAAACAGGAGGAAGGGGAAGAGATTGTAGAGAAAGAGTGGAAAAGAGCCAAGCACGGAGAATATACAGCTTCCAAAATTCAAGACATACCAAGAGATTGTGTGGCCATTTTGTTTGAAATAAAACCTCAGACAAGACAGAATCCAAAGTCAAATATGAATTATCTGCTTGTGGCTTCCTTCCATTAATAATGATGAAGAATTATCAATCATAAGCACCAAATCTTCTCTCAACTCTTCTCTCACATCCCCAAGAAAACCAAAATAAACCAAATACCTACATGATGAAATATCACATAATAGCAGAAAATCATACTATCAAAGAATACCTGATAACAACAGAAATTTTTCATCAAATATTATTCTCTCCCCCACCCCCAAGTAACACCAAGTTAGGAAAACAACATCATGATACTTTTTTCCTCTGACTGTCTGGTTTTCTCATACTTCCCATTGCCCAGATATAATCCCTGTTGATATTTTGCCTTTCTAGCACTTTTCTCTACATATTTAAATACAGATATGTGCTATATACATCTATATATAGATATAGATGACAGAGACAAATGTTTAAAAGAGACTTTCTGTTTTGTGCTTTTCAACTTTATGCCTATATTATTTTAGGAACTATAACATTACTTTAAATGATATTTGTTCATATAAACATTGTTTTCACATTAGATTAACAGTGAAATCCTCATGGAAATAATGTATTTTTAGCCTCCTTAAATCTGGCTTCCAACAAGATCATCTATAAAAATAATATACTGCTTGACCATATCAGGGCAATTCAATATTTAATTAATCATCTTCCATAAGCTGGGTGCTTTGGTAGGCCCAGTGGAAAGACAAAGGTCATGTCAATAAAATTATACAAATCTCTGAATTCTTATTACTGTACTTCATTCAGAACTGGTCAGCCCTGGATGAGAGAACTTCTTCAGAGTTTCTAAAAATTTGTAATCTACAAAGTTCCTAAAAACTTGCAATCCACAAAGAAGAAATAAGAAAATAAGGAAGTCAGATTCACAATTCAAATTGTTTGTTCTATAACTGCAAGCAAGTCTAGAAAGTACTGGATACACAGCAATGGCAGATGAAAGTAACTGAAATGAGAAATTGGTGACGTGGATACCTTTGCTGGGTACTGAAAATGACCAGAGTCAAGCAAACATTTCTATACAGAAAGAACAAAAGAAGATCAGCAGCAGTATTTTTGCAAACCCAAAAGGGAAATGGTGTGATGAAACATTTCAAAAACCCAGGTGATTAAGACCCTATTTTATGTTTCACATAAAGTAAAAGCATCCAGAAGAATCCAACAGAAACCACACTTGCTAACCATTTGTTTCTGTTTAGGCTGTGTTGACATTAAATTAGCAGTTGACTCAGTGATTCTAGGTTAAATGGGTTCAGGTCTGGGAAATACACAGTTCTGGTTTAAATTAAATTTCCTATTTGCACATAACTTCCCTAACCTTTAAGTTTCCAAACAGTATTTGCAGAAATTAGGCACAAATTCTAAGCTCTGCTGACTCAAATGTATTATGACTAGAAAGTTAAGGGAAAGATAAACATACAAAGCCAAAGTAAGAAGCAGTTCTAAAGTTGAAAAGAAGCCTACAAAGATGGGATCAATTGAAATAAGTAACTCTGCATCTGTTCTGAATAGCTCCACTTCATCCTCTTTCAACACCAGAATCCAGTCATCCTGGCTGCTCCTGCCATCGCCTCCAGCCTATCACGCTCAAAGAGTTCATCATGAGGGTTGGCCAACTTGGAGAACCTTTAAAACCACCAGGGCCAAACCTAAGAGAGCAGCAAGCCAGGAAAAGCACATGCAGGCATCACGCTATAGCATGCATTTTGAAGTTACAAGGCAAGATAGAAGATAACCTTAGCCAAAGATAATTTCTCTAACCCTGACATCAAAACTGGACACTGCATCTATTGTTTTTTAAGTAAATTTTCTGATGAAGGTGCTTTGAGCTCCCCAGAACCAAGAAATACACATTCATCTTCTTATTACTCTCTAACTAGGCAGTCAGGTTTGCTTATTTACTGCCTACTCAGATTGATTAAAGATCATCTTAAGTTATAGGTTTGGAGGATATTCATAAAATAAATATTTTCCCCAGAAACATTCCTGACATTCCATTTCAATTGCAGAATAGAGCCGTCGAGATGTTTAAATATTATGACATGTACACATGTTCCCGTGGTGAGGGGAACTGTGACAAGAAAAAAACTCGACACTGTATAATTAAAGAGGCTTAAGGATGGAGGGCTTCCAGGAAACTCTGCGTAGACGAAACACCATCTCCAAATGAATATTTTTGGATGTAAAAACTATACTCTACACATAACTCACTTAACTTGAAGTGTTATTTTCCCCCTTTCAATGTAACTTTAAACACACACAAATAGCATTTGGACTGCACTGTTGTCAAACCCATCCAGGTTCATATCCCTACCTGTGCCATCTGGAGAAGGGAAAAAACAAAAAGAGCCCAACCTGAGAGTTATTAAGGAAAACCTAAGAAGTGGAATGTCTTAGGGCTGGCTGGTTAGCTCAGTTGGTTAGAGCACAGTCAAGGGTTTGGATTCCCATACCTGCCAGCTGCCAAACAATAACAAACAAAAAAAGGAAGTGGAATATCTTGATTTGTCTTTTTACAAAAATCTTTCCGTAGGAACACAAAAGGTAAAGCAGCAGAAGCCTGAGCAGCCACTGAACTTCACTGCTTCCAAATCCACTGCAGGGCGAGCCAACAGCCCAGCAGCTTTGGGGCAAAATTACCCTTCCTTAGAAAGGTCTTGGCATTCTCATGCAGTTCTTACCGAGGGGTGTTTAGATGAAATTCTTACCTTTTCTCTGTTGATAATCCACTGGGTTGAGAGAAGGCATGGGGGAGTAGGAAAATGTCTGAAGAAGTCCAAGACAAACATCCAACACAAAGACCAACCCTTACCTAAAAACCCTGGCTGGATTTTTGGGATTGAGAAGCCTCCTTGGAGTGGATGTGGTGTGCTGATGTGGGCGTTCTGGGCACAAGTTTCTCTTCTATTCTGTTTTTGCTGGCCAGCAACTCCTCTTCCTTTCCTTTCATCCTTGCCAGAAGGAGTTTAATCTTTGAGGTGAAGAGATAACCCACTGGAACATTAAAATAAGTGCTACATAATACAGAATTAGCTTTAGAAGGCCTTGGGACAAATTTGACCTGGGTGTAGGGTATGGTGCTCTCAAGGAGAATTTTCTCTGAAAGGAGCAATCACAGTTCGCTTCCTCCAGGGCATTCCCAAACCAGCCCCTTCCTGTCAAAGTTCTGCAGCTCTACTTGGCACCTGCCAGTTGGATCTGGCCTCCTGAAAGTACCAGAGCTGTCCAGGGGTCCTGACGAGAAAGAAGAAAAGAAGGACATAACCGGTGCAGAGCACTTAGTTCCAGGCAGCATGCTCAAGGCTTCTGTAACTACTCAGTACATCCTCAGAAAAGATCTCCTAGAGATGGACAACAGCAGCACCATCAGCTGCACAGATAAAGAAACCAAAGTAGAGACAGGAGGTAAGTTACCTCAACTCAGATGGCCAGGGAGCTGTTGGGAGGAAAACGTCACTGACTGAAAAATTCCCACTCCAGGAGAGGAGATTTTAACATTTTTCCCCCATTTCCTCCCCCCCCCCTCCCCTGAGCATTCTGATCCTGTAACATCTCTCAGTCTTCTCCAAACACACCACACTCTTTCCAACTTCTGACCTCTGCACATTCCGGTCCCTCTGCCTGAATGTCCTTAAGCAGCTTGCTTAGAATTGGATGTTTTCAACTCCCCTGGCCACCCTTCCCACCTCTTCAGGCACAACTAGTCAGGGAGGTTCCTGGATACCAGGAACTTTAAAAATGCTATATAAGTAACCTATTCAACTATAAGTATATAAATCTCAACTTTAAAATGCTAGTGGTGGTCTTAATTGGCTCTGCAATTCTGGTCAGATCATTCAAGCAGGGGCTCAAAAAACAAAACAAAACAAAAAAAAAAACACCCAAATATTGAGCCATCAAAGTCAAGTTAGCCAACTGGGGGTCTGGAAATACATACATATTTTCTGGAAGAGATTAAAAATCACCTTTTCTCTTCATAACTCTCCAAAGAGGATTCCAAATAATTTTTGAGGGCTATGGCAAAGGCTAATTAAGGAGCTGTGCACTAAAACCTCAGCTTTGGGGAATGGATCATACCAGAAAACTTAAGTTTATACCCTTAAGCAAAACAACAACAAAATTTAAGTTAACCATAAGCACAGAAAATTTTCTAGGAACATGTTAAAACACTTTTTCCCCAACTTTCACAAAGTACAAGAGATATGGTCTAATCCAGCTCACCATCACTCCACAGGCCCCCCAAAGATGCAAGCAGCAGCTGCTGCTCTACTGACTACCCCCAGACTACTATCAGTTTTTAGTCTTTACACCTTTTCATAATTCTCCCATCAGGTTCTCAACTGTGCTCTTTGCTGATAATGTCAGAGTAGTTGGCCTAAGTATTTCTTCTCTAAGCTTCTAATGTGCCACTTCTAGTTCTCTGTGGACTTAAACACTAGGGAAGCAAACTTGCTGAAACTTTGAATAACAGAATACACACAGGTTCCAAGTAAAGGCCTCACTCATAAATACATAAATAGGAAAGGGTCACCTGCCAGCAGAACGAGCAAAGCAGGCACAGTGTACAACTACCAGGAAGAATGGCCGTGTCAAGATGGCACCACTGCCGGTTACCAATCCCTTCTCACAGCAGACAGAATCTCACAGGCAAGGACGGTGACTACAGACAGAACTTTTTGCTTAGGTAATTCAACTGACCTATGAAAGGAGAAGGTGTTGAGAGTTTTTTCTGGCAAAAGCTATTGATAGTGATTATGCACTAGCTGGTGATGAGAAAATAAATTCCATTCTTGATGCCCGTAGACATTTATTGGTAACACTTGAGGAAATCTGGCATTAAAATAAGTCTCCACCTTGAAAAAAAGTGTTTGATTTTTTGTGCTGCAAGGGTGTCCTAAAATACATAAGCAATGTTTAATTATGTGGGGAAATTACATCCCTAAGCACAACTGAGTTTTAATGAACTAACAGATATTTGTTACTAATTCCTCTAAATCTAGGGAGGGCTTTATTTATAATCCACTACCTCACAATATCATTCTTGTCAATTTTGATGCAACCCCAAAACTACAAGTTGAAAAATTCAGGTATTCACGTCAGTATTCACGTACCTATTTTTTTCATTCTGTCTTCCAGACCTTTTGCTAGCATGGTCTGTATTTTGCATTGGATTCAGAAACAGTTCTGTCCTCAAAAACTGAGATTTTTGGAGGGTTGCTATAGGTTAAATGTGTCCCCCAAAAGTTTATGTATTAAAAAATTAATCTCCATTGTAACAGTGTTAGGGTGGGAAATTCAATTATGGTATTTGAAAGGTGGGGTCTTTAGAGGTGATTACATTGAGAGGATTGTGCCCTAATGAATGAACTGATCCATTCATGGAGTAATGGGTTGATGGTTTAATAGGTAGTCCTGGGCATAATTCTGATGGCTTTACAAGGAAAGCGAGTGAGAAGGTTAGCTCTCTTGCTCAGCCCATTCTCTCCATGCGATACCCTGCATTGCTGTGGAGAGTCACTACCAAGAAAAAGGCCCTCACCAGATGCATTCCCTGGACCTTGGACCTCCCAGCCTCCAAACTGTAAGAAATAAAACTCTTCATTTCTTTATAACTTACCCAGTTTCAGACATTCTGTTATAAGCAACAAAAAGAGACTAACACAGGGTATGTTGGTTTCCTATTACAGCTGTAACAAGTAACCACAAACTTGGTATCATAAAACAACACAAATCTATTATCTGGCTGTTCTGGAGGTCAGAAATCCTAAATGGGGTTTACTGGCTAAAAACACGGTATTGGCATGGCTATGTTCCTTGGGGAGGCGGTAGGACATATCATGCCCTTGTCTTCTCTCATTACTGAAGGCCATCCACATTCCCTGGCTCAAGGCCTCTTCCTCCATATTTAAAGAAGATCACTCCAACCTCTGCTACTGTCATCCCATCTCCTGCACTCTTAGTATGACCTTTCTTCTTATAAGAACCCTGACAACTACACTGGACACACCAGATAATCCAGAATAGTCTCTCCATCTCAAGATCCTTAATTTAACCACATCTGCACAGTCTCTTTGCCATGTAAGGTAACTTGGTCATAGATTTGGGGAACAGGACATGGATATCTCTGGGGGCCATTATTCTGGCTCCCCCAAGGAGACTGATGGAAATAAAACCACAAATCTCAGCAAAAAAACTCTGCTCTTTATTCTTTAAGTCCTTTCCCTGAATTTTACTGACTCTTAAAAAATTCCTAAGAAGCTTAGTTCCTAAGAAGCTAAAGCAAGTCACCACACAAGTGAACCACAAAGTAGAAGGAAAATAAAGGGCAGGTCAGGGTCCTAACTTTAGGAGAGAGATTAACATCAGAACAGGGAAACATAAAAATAAAATGCTAGATACCCTACAGTATAAAAGTAAACAGCCTTAACAGTGATCTGAAAAGAAACAAAGAAAGTGTATTCAAGAAGGCAGAGAAGTGTATAAAGAATTTTAGAAGTGGCTATAATAAAAATTTTAAATGTTTTACAATATGCTCAAAAGAACCCTGATTTTTAAAACACATAAGCACATGTGCATAGTCACAGAAAAAAGTTAACAGACTATAATGCTATAACCAAGAGTTAACAGTGATAATTACGAAATAGTAGTGCTGAATTTTTAAAATAAACACTTTTTCTTGCCCTTTCTTTTAACTTTTTCTGTAATGAACATTCATAATAATAAGTATATATGGTGGAATATAATTTTTAATGATTTGGTAGTTAAAAGTATAGTCTTCAGTTCCCTGGAAATATTCAATGAAAATAGAATACTCCTTTCTGCTATAAGACTACATTAGATTATTAACTGTTTAATTGTTTTTTAATTAAATTTTTTATTATAATATTACCAAGCAACATTCTGATTATTAATTGGTCCTCTCAGCTTCAGGGAAATGGATGCCCTGGAATTAGTATTCTAATCACTGACCATTTGTAAATGAAAAGAAATGCATTTTATATGGCTACTATCAGACTTATGCATGCACACACATATATAAACAATATTTTATAGTAATATGTATGAAAATCACAAAATCAATTCATAGGTGTGAAAGAAGGGGGACACAGGTAAGCTTAGCATTAGTATATTCACTCACCAAAAGACCATAATAAAATCAATATCCTACCTTTTTACTCACTGAAACGTCACTCCTAGATGCACACTTGTCCCTTCAAAGATGGGGAATACTGAATAGACAGCCCATTTACTCACACACTTCTTATCCCTCTTGCTTTACAGAGAGACCTACTTAAAATGACAAAGTGTTCCCAGTTAAAGTGTTTTGCCTTTCCATTATAATTTAGTACTTTCCTCCCAGAGCATGCAATGGGGGGCCCAAAAGAGACAGCGGTATCCAGCTACGGAGGAAGATGAGGGATGGTCTACACTCTGACTCAGAGACCTACCCTCTGTGATCCTGAGAAAATGTATATTTGGTCCTCATCCCATCTCCTGACATACAACTCCTAAAATCCTTAGAATCTCCAAAGTCTAAGTTTCTTCGTTTGCTAATAATGGCTGACGGCCCCTAGGTAGCTTCAGGATGGAGACTGGTCACAGGAAAAACCAAGATGGGACTTTTAGTCTCACCCCCCAACCTCCGGGGAGGGGAGAGGGGCCGAAGGTGAAATTGATCACCAGTGACCAATGGTTTAATTAATCATGTCTATGTGATGAAGCTCCCATAAAACCCAAGAGCACAGGGTTCAGACAGCCCTGTGGAGAACACATGGAGGTTCCTGGAGGGTGGCACACCTGGGGAGGATGTAGAAGCCCCGTGTCCCTCTCCTTACACATCTCTTCATCTGTATCCTTTGTAGTATGCCTCATAATAAATCAGTAAATGCAATTGTTTCCCTGAGTTCTGTCAGCTGCTCAAGCAAACTAATCAAACCCAAAGAGGCAGTTGTGGGGACCCCGATTTATAGCTGGTTGATCAGAAGTTCCATAAGCCTGGACTTGCCACCGGCACCTAAACTGGCAGGCAGTCTTGGGGACTGAGCCCTCAACCTGAGATCTGCACTATCTCCAGGGTGGAATATAATTAGAGGACACCCAGCTGGTGTCCGATGAGCAACTGCTTGCTTGCTTCCTAGTGTGGAGAAATCCCCACACATTTGGTCACAGAAGTCAGAGGTTGGTCTTCTGTCTGTGATGACAGTTGTTGAGTAAGAGCATAGAGGGAAAAACACTAGTTTGAGTTTTTCCCATACATATACGCCCTCTTTCCTA
The DNA here is from genome assembly GCF_000696425.1 of Galeopterus variegatus. Classification (NCBI taxonomy): domain Eukaryota; kingdom Metazoa; phylum Chordata; class Mammalia; order Dermoptera; family Cynocephalidae; genus Galeopterus; species Galeopterus variegatus. The sequence goes on from NW_007730694.1 coordinate 35,103, forward strand.
AACCCCGCACAGAGGCAGAGCATTTTTGCCAATTGGACTCACCAGCTCACCAAGCACAGGATGAAAAGAGGCTCTGCTCAGCATCTGGTCAAAGTTCCAAAACTCTTGTAATCCTTGATTGCAAGTCTTCAGAGATGAGGGCTCAGCTCTATCCCAGGTACATGGACATACCAAATTCAAAATAAATAAATACCTAATGACTGACTGACACAGGTCCTTCACATGTGCCTACCTATTTCAATGCCAAAGAGGAAGCATAAATGTGAAATGCATCTAACTCACTGACATAAACAGTCAGAATATTCACATTATACTCAAGAGACAAATGAGTGAGTCTGAAAAGTGTTGGGAGATTTGTTTTACGATAAAAGTTTCTTTGGGGCCAGCCCGGTGGCGCACTGGAGAGTGCGCCGCTTGGGAGCGCAGTGGCGCTCCCGCCGAGGGTTCGGATCCCATGTGGAGACCGGTTCCCGCTCACTGGCTGAGCGTGGTGCGGGTGCAACACCGAGGGTTGCGATCCCGCTACCGGTCCGTAAAAAAGACAAAAAGGAAAAAAAAAAAAAAAAGTTTCTTTGACAGGTGAGTTGAAGCAAAAATTGTACATAAATAGATCAAATAAGAATCAAAAAAGAAGGGATGTTGGAAGTGCCAGCACCTAGATTCTTGAGTAATTCCTTAATTCCTATTCCCCTTTTGTACCAATACTATGTAAAATGAAAAGGACAAAATTATGCCAAAAGTACATCATTTCATAGATACTCTTAAATTACTCCTAAAATTAGTTAATAAAATAAATTATTCCTAAATGTACATCATTTCATAGATTTTTCTTTTTTTTTTTTTTTTCTTTTTGTCTTTTTTCGTGACCGGCAATGGATCGCAACCCTCAGTGTCGCGCCCATACTGGACCGGGACCGGCAACGGGATCGCAACCCTCGGTGCTGCACCTGCACCTTGCTCAGCCAGTGAGCAGCCGGTCTGTATGTGGGATCCAAACCCTCAGCGGGAGTGCCACTGCACTCCCAAGCGGTGCACTGTAGCAGTGCGCCACCGGGCCGGCCCCAAATTTTCTCTTTTTTTTTTTTGGTGGCTAGTACAGGAATCAAATGCCCAGACCTTGGTGTTCTCAGCACCATACTCTAACCAACTGAGCTAACTGGCCAGCACATCCATAGATTTTTCTTAAATAGCCAGATCCATCGACAGCCACATTTACTAAAGTCAAATAAAACAGTTTTTATATAGCCCCTTTTTATAAAGCAGTCAGACTCTCCTACAGCCTCGTTCAGAATTGCAACTGACAGTGCTCCTCCTGGGGGTATAATGACCTCCGGGACAAGGGACACTAGAATAGCCAATAGTTGTCTCTGCCCATGTCCAAGGGAGAAAGGTGGAAAACAGTATGATGTCGCGGTTGTCATGAAGTCCAGTGTCAGCCTCTTGCTCAATGAGTGACCTGAGAGGCAGCTTATTGTGACCCCTGAGTATCAGGTTCCTCATCTATAAAATGGGAGACTGCCACATATACAGCTGGTGCTTTTGACATGATCAGTATAAACTGCCTGACGTCTGCTAAGCCAAGAACAGCCCCACTGGTGCAGACACTGCGATTGGCACTTCTGGCCTCACTCAGGGAGCCAAAACCATTTCCTCATTTATGGACTTGACTTAGAGCCACGGCAAATAAACAAAAATGGAGAGCAAAGCACTTTGTGAAAGACTTTTGTTCCAAAACCATGTAATTTTTAAAACAGTCCACAAAGAAAAAGGGAAAAGACTGAAAATCACCCCAAATTACTGTACTATGCCTAAACATATAACAAAAATATGAAGTTAAAACAAAATGATCTGAGATTAAGGTCAGTTTAAAATATGTTGTTAGCATTCACTCTCCTCAAACTTTGATCATACAGTTATCATAAAATAGTACAAGGCTTTTATTTTTCTACTTGAAAGCCAAAAGAACGAATTGTATATAATAAAATGTGGCATAGGATTCTATTAGCAATTAAATACATGCCTTTGGGTACTCAAATATGCAAACAATTTTTCTTAGGGCAAACTTTAGAAAAACTTTTGGCAACTTTTTTCAGGAAATTTCAATAACCTCCTCACATCACTAAACATCTTATCACTTACAAAAATTCAATCCAAAGAAAATTATTTGTTTACTATTGCTAGACATGAAAGGAAACCTTAAAATACTCCACTGTTTCTGAAATTAAAATTCTACACGTTTCACAAAACAGACACATATAACCTATGTAATGGCCACATTTCAATATTAAATGTTTTAAAACACACAAAAAGTTAGTATGCTATCATTTTTTCAGTTTTTTAAGTCATTTACAACTTAAACATCAGTATATTTCAGCATTATGACTGAACTCTGAAAATTCTTACTATACTTTATAGACCACCAGATAAGTCATCATAAATCTCCCAATTAGAAAGACATATTATTCTTCAGACTCCAAGTGGAACAGTAAAAGCCTGGGCATTTTTATTAAATAAGATACATTATAAATTTAACAATAACAACAAAAATTCTAAGTGCTGTGATTTGAAAGTCTGTGTCACCCCAGAATTCATTTGTTGAAACCTAACTCCCGAGGTGTTGGTATGTATTAACAGGTGGGGCCTTTGGGAGGCAATTAGATCATGATGGCATTGCCCACACAGATGGGATTAGTGCCCTTATAAAAGATGCCTCAGAGAGCTGCGTTGCCCTTTTTATCAGGTGAGGACGCTGCAAGGAGACACAGGCCCTATGAGGAACAGGCCTTACCAGATACCTATAATGCCAGACCCTAGATCTTGGGAGTTCCCAGCCTCCAAAACTGTAAGAAATAAATCTCTATGGTTTTTCTGTTATAGCAGTCCAAATGGACTAAGACTATAAGAATGTTACTTGGAGATAATTATGAACTCACAGGCAAGAGACATCCTTTCCTGGCCAAGACAGAGAAACAGGGACCCTCACACTTGAAACTCAAAAATGAACAAAATATTTTAAACAATGGTTTTACACTGAACATCAAGCAACTAAGGACAATGACTCCTGAGAGACAGATACAGACAAGGTAACCATGTAACTGAATCACCCTACTGCCTGGAGAAAGTTTCCAGACTGCAGCACAAAGAACAGGGAGCCAGGCAGAGTCTGGCAGTCCCTCTGAGTTGAAGAGATAGAGTTGAAATCCAAGGAGACCCAGATGCCTAGAGTTTGCAGGGCAGAGTACCAGAGAGGTGAAAGCTGCAAAGACAAAGAACTCTGGAGATGTGCAGGGGTTCTCCTTCAAATCTTCAGCTGAGTACTGATCAACCCATGCATGTGAGTAAGCTACCCAAGAACCACCTGAAGAGATTAAAGGGAATAATCTCCAGAACTCACACAGAACTCCTCCTGTTCCCACTGGTCAGAGAGGGAAAACCTCATAATTAACATAATATCAGCTATAGTACCTTAGAAGGGTTTTACCTTAGAAGGTAACATTAACCATAGACTAAATGCTGCTCTGGTCCTTCCTAAGAAAGCTTAAAAGTAAGACATGAAAAGAACAAACCCTTTCCAACTGACTTAACTGTATCTTACAACAAAATTCAAGAATACAAAAATATCTAGGACCCAGCAAGATAAAACTGATGATGTCTGGCATCTAATCAAAAATCACTAGACATGTAAAGAAGCAGGAAAATACAATCCATGAGGAGACAAATCGATAAACGAAAACCAACCCAGAACTGTCACATTAGAATTAGCTGACAAGAACACAGAAAATGGTTACAATGTGTTCAAAAAGCTAGAGGAAAATTTTAAAATGTTAAGATATTCATGGGCCGGCCCGGTGGCGCACTCGGTAGAGTGCGGTGCTTGGGAGCACGGCGCTGCTCCCGCCAAGGGTTCAGATCCCATATAGAGACCAGTCTGCTCACTGGTTGAGCGTGGTGCAGGCGCGACACCGAGGGTTGCAATCCCGTTGCCGGTCGCACTACGGGCGCAACACCGAGGGTTGCGATCCCGTTACCGGTCACGAAAAAAGACAAAAAGGAAAAAAAAAATGTTAAGATATTCAAAAGATGCCACCTGAACTTCTAGAGAAGTTGGGGTGTCTGGGGTGAAAAACATATTTGACAGTATTGATGGCACATTAGGCTTTGCAGAAAAAAGATTAGTGGAAGTAAAGTCATAGCAATACAATACATCTAAAATTAAACAGTAATACATACAGTAATTTTAAAACACTGGAAAAAAATTAATAGAGCATCAATTCGCGATGGAACAACTTCAAGCAGTATAATATACATGTAAGTGGAGTTCCCAAAGGAGAGGAAAAAGATATTTGAAGAAATAATGGTTAAAATTTTTCCAAATCTAATGAAAACTATAAAGCCAAAAATCCAATAAGTTCAATGAACTCCAAGTACAAGAAACATTAATATTCATGAACACTGACATATATCATCAAATTGTTTAAAACCTATATTAAAGACAAAATTTTTAAAACTACTAGAAAAAAATACATATTATTTACAAAGCAACAAAGACAATGTCAATGGCCAATTTCTCATCTGAAAAAATGCAAGCCAGAAGACAGTGGAACATCTTTAAAGTAATGAAAGGAAAAAAAAAAAAAAAAACTGACAGTCAACCTAGAATTATTTACTCAGTGAAAACATCTTTCAAAAACAAGGGCAAGGGCCGGCCCGGTGGCACACTGCTACAGTGCACCGCGTGGGAGCACGGCGGCGCTCCCACCGAGGGTTCGGATCCCACATACAGACCGGTTCCCGCTCGCTGGCTGAGTGAGGTGCAGGAGCAACGCTGAGGGTTGCGATCCCGTTGCCGGTCCCAGTCCGGTACGGGCGCGACACTGCGGGTTGCGATCCGTAGCCGGTCATGAAAAAAGACAAAAAGGAAAAAAAAAAAACAAGGGCAAAATAAGAATCTTAAAGGATAAAGAATGTTAAAGAAAATCTTTCCAACAGTGGAAAAATCATCATCCAGAATAATCTCGCCATCTCAAGATTCTTAACTTAACCACATCAGCAAAGTCCCTGTTACCATGTAGGGTAACATTCAGAAATTCTAGAGCTGAGGATGTGGACATCTTGGTGAGCCATTATTCTACTTACCACACAACCCATATGAAGAAATTACTCAAGAATATGTTTCGCTGAAACAAAAATAATAATAATAATGTAAGAAAAATACATGAGATTTTTTTTAAACTGGAAGCCTAGTTTGACTTAGAAGAAACAGGCATAAGAAAAAAATTGAGACTACTTTGGACGTTGATATCTAGGACGTTTTCCTTTGACCTGCATAATTAGTAATTTAAGACTGTTTCCTTCTTAATCAGTCCAAGCACACTAGTTGATTCTGCAGCAAACAATATTTACACAATTATAATACTGTAAATGCTGTTCAAAAAAAAAACCACTCACAAATAATCAGAAAAGTGATTTGAAAAAAAATCTAAGGTTCCTGCCTGCCTGTCTGCATCAAGTGCTCTATCAATCAAATTACTTTTCATTTCAAGGGCAAAATTTAGCATTAGAGGGGTTGAAATTATTCTAACTCTATATCAATATTCTGTAAGTAACATTTCTTGATATTTTCCCCTTCAGATCCTTAACAAAGTTACAAACTTTTATGCTAAGTGGATTTATGGCCCATCAAGAATTTCAATAACTCTGGGGCCGGCCTGGTGGCACACTGCTACAGTGCGCCGCTTGGAAGCATGGCGGCGCTCCCGCTGAGGGTTCGGATCCCACATACAGACCGGTTCCCGCTCACTGGCTGAGCGAGGTGCGGGCCCAACACCGAGGGTTGCAATCCCGTTGCCGGTCCCGGTCCGGTACGGGCGCAACACTGAGGGTTGCGATCCATTGCCGGACACGAAAAAAGACAAAAAAAAAAAGAATTTCAATAACTCTTAACATACATTTTTTCCTTACAGAAAATGCTTCGACGCATGACCAAATTGACTTCTTATATTTATTTTAGACGAGTAATGCAAGTTCAGAATTTCTGAGAAGCTGAAAATGGGTAAAGTTTATCTTTTTCTACTTAAATGAATACAACCATGCCAATAAAAATTAAATATAATAAAGGTTTCCCATTCAGCAGAAAGAGACCAGCATTTTGAATACAACCTGGGACACATAACTTTTATAATCATCCCAAGTTAATAATTTGTCATACCATCCCCCAACATAACTAAATAGAAGTTCCACAACCTTACAAATAGGCTTTCTCATTCTATAATTTATGAATTATCTGAATAACCTTAAGTAAGCAAATAAATAGAAAACATTTTTTAAAACATGCAATTTAATACTAATTCTCATTTATATGCTACCTAACTGGGAACGACAGTTCTGATCTTCAGTGTGGGACACAACTTTTAGAGAAACCAGTACCATTTACAGAACTGATTCTCTTTAGTGATAACACAGGTGGTGAAATATTTTACTTGATTCTCCTCCAACCAAAGCTGGAGGCTTTGAAGGCACTACATTTGTTCACCAACTTCATCCATTTCCATTTAATGATTAAAACTCTGTTTAACCGAGGCCAAACCCATTTGGCCATCGTCTGAGTTCCAGAGATGCCAGGCCAACATTTAGTTTCACATGAGAGACCTCAGGGACCTAGCGACTCAGGGATATATTTCAAGCACTCACTGAAACTTCCCTTAACAAAGGATTGCTAATCATTATGGTGAGAAGAGATCAGAATTCTGATCTGCTCACTGAAAATTAACTGACTTCACATACAGAGGACCTCATTACCTTGACCTCAGCTTTTTTTTTTTTTTTAACACTCCCCCCAGTATTACCAATTATTCTACTTTTTAACTAACTTGGTAGTCAACTATCTCTCTGACACTACACAAAAGTAATGCCATTAAGGTGTAATAATTAACCCTATCAAACAGGTTAAAATACTTGTGACCACAAGCTTAAACTTTCAGTATGCTACTTAATGTCTCAGGGTCAGTCCCCTGAATAAAAAGTCCAACAATCTCCACTCTTCAGCTGTAAAATAGAAGTCTGACATCCATGAGATTGTCACAACCACAGGAATAAAGAAAGTGCATTACATCAAATTTCAGAAGTTTGCACTATACACAGGTAATTCAAGGAAAAATATAGGGGAAAAAATCTCAAAAATGTACTTTTTCCCCAAATAATTATCCTAGATCTGCACAACTTTAACTAAAATGATGATTTTACTCTCCCCACTATGTGAGTGACTTAGTTAGTTCTTAGTTCTTTTACTTTTGTAAGAAAGTCTCTCAAGTATGTATCACAAAATCTAGACGATCTTACATACTGAAAATAATAGTGAGTTCAGAGTTTATACTTTTAATTATGTTCTTGATCAGCACAAAGCCAAAAGAGAAACTAACATAACAGAATTAAGCTTCTGAGGAAACAAAATAGTAAAATATTAATATGTATAATAGAAAAAGAGGCATATGTAACAGAATTTATATCCAAATTAAATATACTTCTAACAAGGATGAGTAGGCAAAAACTTACATGTAATTCATGTAAGTACTTTAGAAATCAGATTGTTAAACCAACACTAATGTTAAATTTTTAAAATTAGGTCCTTCATTTTTGCCATATCAAATTCATGGGTCAAAATACAAAGTAATTCTTATCAGGTAGGTATGAGAGTACTTCAAAAATGTTCGTGGAAACATTCATATTATCTTTTAATTCTATTTTTCCATGAACTTTTTGAAGTATCCTAATGTAGGCTGTCCAAGCAAACGAGCAAGCATTTTGTCTGATTTCTGCACCTTCTTTATACTTTCTTTCAAAATCACTGCTTTTGGCAGTTACATCACAGGAGGAACAACAAAATTAGGAGCTGCAGAAACTGAACCATAAAATAAGAATGCCTGTTTGCCCAAGGTGTTTTTAATGGTTGCTGTATTTAATAAGAGAATCTATATATTTTAGTTTCTTTTTTTATAAAAAGTACCTAAGTACAGACTTGACAGAAGTTCAACATTAAAAGCCTAAAATACTCCCATTTTCATCTTACCTTTGTATGCAGCAAGACAGGAAAAGATGACTGGATTTAGTCCAGAGACTTAAATTCTGCTCAGAGTTCTACAATAAACCAGATAAGCTAATTTGAGCTAATCACTTAAAACTATCCCCTCTGACTCTCAGATCTCCTCAACTGGAGAAATAGTATGACCTCTAAAATCTTCTTAACTCTTTCTGATTCTAATATGGTATTTCTGTGAATTCAAGGAACTCCTGCCTTCCACCTGCCACCCAGTAAGAAAATCTGTCCATTTAAAATGTTCTTGACCACTGATAAAAAACAAATATTAACCATTAAAATTTTAATACTAACCATTAAAAAAAAATTCAAATAAAAGTAAAATTTTTTAAAAAAAATCCTTGTTTAACATCATCTAATTAGCTCCAATATAAGTTATTCAATATTTTTAATTCTGTAGGTTACCATTCCCCTCAAATACTATAGGTGACCAAGAAGCTAAGACTGTTATCACATGAGGAGTGAACGACCCAGAAGACTGGTATCTTCAAATTTCTTATTCTTGTACTTTACTGACAAAGCTTCTAAAAAGCTAACCTTGAAAATGGCACAGAAGTTTTAGGATACAAAATGAACATTTAAAATCTTGATGCTCATGAAAGAAAAACCTAAAAATAGGGGTTCGACACCCTCCCCCCCAAAATGTTTTCAGGACATTAATTTCTGAAATTAATTCACACAGTGCTCCTTGCACTAGACATCTGCATTCATTTCCTACTGCTGCTGTAACAAAATTCCACAAATCTAATGGCTTAAAACAACATAAATTTATTATCTTATAGTTTTGGAGGTCACAAGTCCTAAATGGGTCATACTGGGTTAAAATCCAGGGGTTAGTGGGCTACATTCCTTCTGGAAGCTATAGAAGATAATTTCTCTCCTTGCCTTTTTCAGCTTCTAGATACTGCTGGCATTCCTTGGCTTGTGGCCCCTTCCATCTTTAACACCAATGATGGCCAGTTGAGTTATTCTCACATTGTATCCCTCTGACACTAACTCTCCTGCCTCCTCCTTTCAAGTAACACCCTTGTGATTACAGTGGACCCACCTGAATACACTCCCTATTTTAAGGTCAGCTGACTGGCAACTTTAATTCCACCTGCAACCTTAATTTCCTGTACCAGGGTAACTTTCACATATTCTAGGAATGAGGGTGTGGACATCTTTGGGAGGACTTTATCTGCCTACCACAACATCTATTATTAATTTGAGAGAGCCTACTAACAGAGTGCAGAGATAAACAAGCCCTATGGGATTCATTTTAACACTGAAGACAAAAAATAAAACTACACTTCAGAGGGGAAAAAAAATAGACACAGGAACACTTAGCAACAAAAGGCAGATGGGCAGGGAATTTTTAAAATAATAATTAAAAACACAGCTGTCTGAAGCCACATGCCTATGTAATGTAACACATACCATAATGTCACCATGAGGAAAGCATCTATTATAATATGCCACAGGAATGAGATCATTATCAAACAGAATTTTAGAGGCTGTTCAGATCTGAAGAGATCTAGTCATTGAATCCAGTGTTCAACTGAGATGCAGAAAAATTATAACTTTCCTAAGATCACTTGGCTAAGTAGATACAGAAATAGAACCTTAACCCAATTTCTTGATTGCTGGCCAAAATACTATACGGGATAGCACAAGCAATGAATTAAGTTCAGTACAGTGTGTTTAAGAAGTAAGAATAACATACAATTACACTTTGAAATTACCAACTACTGATTCATCCAATTATAAAAGCCCTGCGGTCACAGAAAGACACATCTGCAGGATCTCACATATGTGGAATCTAAACAAATTGAATTTGTAAAAGCAGAGAGCAGAATGGAGGTCAGCAGGGGAGATGCTGGTCACAGGATACAACATTTCAGTTAGACAAGAGAAATAAGCTCAAGAGAGCTGTACAACATGGTGACTACAGTTAATAATAATGTATTATATACTTGAAAATTGCTAAAGGAATAGATTTTAAATGTGTTCACTACAAAAAAATAAGTATGTGAGGTAACGGATATGTCAATTAACTCAATTTAGCTGTTCCACAATGTACACATATAGATGAAAAAATCATTTTATACACAATATATGCAATTTTTATCTGTCAATTAAAAAATAAAAATGCAAGTCCTGAGGCTTAAAAAGTTATAATGTTCAGCCATTTGGCAAATTCACCTTTATACTGTATCCTATTGCTCAAGGATGTTATACATATGAGACACCGTATTTCATTCATCTACTTCATAATGTGTCATTGAGACTTCACTAGATGTCAGGCAAGTCCTGGGTGAAGGAGATATAGCAGTGAACAACAATAACAAAAAAAAAATGCCCTGTTCTTACAGATCTTCAATTCAAGTAAAGGATCAGGGGGACAGATGAAAAACAAGTAAATAAGTATATCATATGTCAGGAAGAGGTTGTATTTACTATAAGAGAGATATGAAGAAAAACCAAAGATGTGCATTCTCAATGTCACTTGAAAACAAACATTATGTAGAATGCTGAGAGTTTATGACAAGATGATGGAGATAAAATATTTAAGGTCTTAAAAACACTCAAACACACAAATATTGTCATAAAACTGAATGAGAACCCTTCTCAAATCCATAACTAAAAATTTATACTGATTAAAATCAAACTCAATCAAGACAGTGCAGAATTGGCAAAAAGAATAGACACACTTATCAATGGAACAGAATAGAGATCCCAGAAATAGACCCACACAATCTAATCAACTAATTTTTGAAAACAGGTACAAAGGAAATTTAATGGATAGTCTTTTCAACAAATGGTTCTAGATCAATTGAACGTCCATGCATAAAAAAAAATTAACCTAGATTCAGACCTTACACCTTAAATATTAACACAAATTAGATCACAGACCTAAATGTAAAATGCAGAACTATAAAATTTCTATAAGATGACATAGGAGAAAATCTACATGACTTTGGGTTTGGTGATGAGTTTTTAGATACAGCATCAAAAACACTACTTGTGAAAGAAAAGATAGATGAGTTGGACTTAATGAAATTTAAAACTCTGCTTTGTAAAAGACACAAACGAAAAGACAAGCCAAAGATTCAGAGAAAAATATTTGTAAAACACAAAACTGATAAAGAAGTTGTATAAAAAATATACAAAGAATTACTAAAACTCAACAATAAGAAAACAATCAAATTCTTAAATGGGCAAAAGATCTGAACAGACACCTTACCAAAGGAGATATACACATATAGATGGCAAATAAATATATGAAAAGATGCTCAACATCATATGTCATTAGGGAAATACAAATTAAAATAATGATGAGATACTGCTACATCTATTAGAATAGCTAAAATGCAAAAAACTGACAATACCAAAATTGATAAGGATGAAGAGCAACAGGGGCTCTCATTCGTTGCTGGTACAAATGCAAAATAGTACAGCCACTTTGGAAAGCTGTTTGGCAGTGTCTTACAAAATTAAACAAGCCTTATCATACAATCCAGCAATCATCCTCCTAGGAGCTCATATTTACCCAATTCATTGGAAAATTTACATCAACACAAACACCACCATCAAGAATATTTATAGAAGGTTTGTTCATAATGGTCAAAAATGGGAAGCAATCTCAATAGGATACTACTCACTGGGGAAAAAAAAAAAAGAACTATATAAAGACATGCAAAAACATGGATGACTGACTGTTAAATGTATATAGCTAAGTAAAAGAAGCCAGTCTGAAAAGTTACATGTTGTATAATTACATTAATGCGACATTCTGAAAAAGGCAAAATTACAGAAATAGTAAACAGGTCAGTCCTTGCCAGAGGCTTGGGAAGAGGTGACTGTTGAACAGGTGGAGCACAGGAGATTTTTAGTGATATTATAATGGGGGATACAGGACTTTGTGCATTTGTCAAAGCCCACAGAATCCAGAACAAACCTTAATGTATGCAAACTGTAAAAACAATCACTTGGGAAGTTGGAGAATTTCAGATGGAATGCAGACTGTGATAAAAAAAAATCTAACAAATGTATGAAATAAACTCAATGAAGGAGAATGGGGGAGATGCTGATCTAAGTATTCTTAGAAATAAAGGAACTGCACATAAGCTCCGTTGGTAAAATTGTTTCTCACAGGGTATTAGTTAAGAATTCTAAAACCACTACTACTGTGTACTGGAGTTAAACGATTATGTAAATGGATGGTGGATCATGGGGGCCAGATTTCTCACTGTTGGAGTGGGATGTACAGAAGGGAGGAAAGCACCAATGATGCATGTGGTAATTGATTAGAATTGGAGCCATCAGACTGATGAACTAATGTTTGGTTTAATATAAATATAGATGGATACAAATACAAACATGCATAAATATGTGTATATACATGTGTTACTATACACAATATATTTCCTTGCTCTGTCACTAAAAGGGCCTAGAAGCAACACATCACAGCAGCAATGAGCACACAAGATCTCATTTTCTAATACTATTCTCCAATGAAAGAAACTAGGACTCCTCAAAAAAACGGCTGATTCTAGGACTGGAGCAGGGAAAATACAAGATAAGCCCGGAACATCTTATGTGCCAAAATGAAAGTGCTTCAAAAAAAAAAAAAAACCCGGAACATCTTATGTGCCAAAATGAAAGTGCTTCAAAAAAAAAAAAAAACCCGGAACATCTTATGTGCCAAAATGAAAGTGCTTCAAAAAAAAAAAAAAACCCGGAACATCTTATGTGCCAAAATGAAAGTGCTTCAAAAAAAAAAAAAAACCCGGAACATCTTATGTGCCAAAAAGAAAGTGCTTAAAAAAAAAAAAAAAAAAAAAATCAACACGATGGGGGCATGTCAAAAGGACACAAGAGCCAACTGAAAGAGCTCCCAAAAGCCAAAGCTGAAACAATCTGAGCAATAAAATAAAGAAGTACTGGAGTATAACTCCAAGTATAAAATAAATATGCATGGTTCTTACCGATATAAATGACTGAATAAACAAATAAGTGAGGGAGAAGAGACCAATCTCCCATGCAGTAGAATTCCAAATAATATGCATAGATACTCTCCTCTCACAGAGGAGACTCCTACTCAAGTGTGGGCTGCACAGAGTGACTTGAGTGACATTACTATGGAGAAACCTGACAAGCACTACCTCAGCCAGGTGATCAAGATTCACATCAGTAGTAACAGGTCACACAGACACAACCGTGTGCACAAAGAAGAGAGTTTAGAGAAGTAACTACCATTCGCGTCATATCAAGGGTTTTGAACACATAACCCCAGTCAAATGAGAAAAATCATCAGACAAATCCCAACCAAACGACATTTTACACAATACTTGACACTGTCCTCAACACTGTCAAAATCATCAAAAACAAGAAAATCTGAGAAACTGTCACAGCCCAGAGGAGCCTAAGGAAACATGACAATTAATGTAATGTGGAATCCTGGAACAGAGAAAGAACATTAGGTGATAACTAAGGAATCATAAATTAAGTATGAACTTTAGGTCATACTAATGCATCATTACTGGTTCATCAATTGACACAATAAGATGTTAATAATAAGGGGGAACTGAGTGTGGGATATACAAGAACTCTATGCACCATACTCACAACTTTTCTGTAAATCTAAAACTTCCCTAAAATAAAAAGTTTATTTTAAAAAATCCTACTAGAATGAATTACAATCCTTATCAGTGAAGAAAACTAGAAATCTCTATTATGCCTCTAAGTACCAATTAAACTAAGCACATCTGAAACTTTGATACATCCCTTAAATATTAAAAATAAAAGAAAAGCTGCTACATTTATAAGGCAGGAGGCCAACATGTTATTTTTTAACACCACTCTATCATTAAAAAAAAGTACAAACATCCCCTGGATTACAAAACTGATATTATAATATAGATTTTTTTTCTTGAGCATTTGAAACTACTGATAAGATAACAGGAGAGCAAAATAAGTTGCAATAAAAAGAGCACCTTTTACTTGATTTAGTAAAACTGTGGCCAACAATGGGTGTCATTTGGACCTGGGTTATTGTTACAACTATAAGTGCCATTCAGTACTCAGGGTTCCAGAGCTGACTCTTACAGGATGGTCACGAATGATGCCTTAGTAGTGGTGATGTTCTATAAGAATCACCTGCTACCTGGAGGCACCAAAACCTGGCTTTACATACCCTACCACTTGAGGCTGAAAACAGGTGGCATTTTATTTGGTCCATAAATATTTTTTGTAATCTAAATTTGTTGCCAATAATAAAAATTGAGAGACTGTACATAAAAATTCAAATTTCTACCTCTTGGTTTGAACAACAGGAAGATCTGGCCATATGAAGCCTGCATTCCCACAAGACAACAACTGGATGTAGCAGAACAGAGGTGGCACCTTCAAGCCAGGCATGGCCTCTCTAGTTTGCCTCAATCCCCACCACTCCCTATTTGCCATATCCCAGCCTCCTTCACTTATTACTTACAGTTTTACCATCTTCCAACCTATTACTCATGGAATTTGAGAAACAACAAATTTGAAGACAGAGCAGCAATATCCATAAGCTAATACAAATAACAGTATTTTTGTTTTATGACCCAAAAGTATTCTGAATTACACAGGTAATAATGGGCAACCATACTAAAAATGCTGAAACAGTATTAATTGCTTAATTCTGGCTCAGGAAAGAAGTTATGGATTAGAATTGATATGCAATAGATAAAATAAGATATAAATTCATACACTCTGCTAACTGCTATCTACAGACGTGTTGATATCTAGAACAAATATGGGAAGAACACAGACTCATTAAGTGAGACAAAGAAGGGACAGGAATCCAGCACTTGTGCAGACTTCTCTTGGAGCCGGAATAAGGTGCAACCCAACTGGGTTGCTGCTTAGAGTGCTAACCCTTCGGAAGCGCTCACACATCTCTAGGGCACTAGCACATCATGTCAAATGCAGTAGGACAAGGAGAATGATATTTACCAGAACCAGATTCAGAGGGGACGCTACATGTTTTGGAAAAAATAACTTGATAACCTAATTGGGATAGACAGTGAAATCCACAAAAGATATAGTAAAGCATCTTCAAAGAAGGGTAGGACTAGTAAAAGGAGTGAGTTTATTTTGCTAGGTAGAATATGCAAATTTGGGCAGCAGCAAAATTTCTAGATACGAGAAAAAAGCTGCCACCAGAGGGCTAACTTCTCCTCCCTTCCCTCATCCAGTGTCTGCCTCACCTGGCAATGTGTGTAGAGCAAACGTCTAAAGAATATGGGCTTAAAGGGGACCAAACTGCTAGTCTGAATGGAGCACCCACTTATCTTGACATTTTCTGTTTTTATTATATATCTCCAATAAATTTACAGAAAAAAAAAATTGAAGCCAAACTAGTCCAAGCTAATCACAAGAGACAAGATCATGAGCAAATCTCAAATGCAGAGATAAACAAGACCAAGTTCATATTAAACCTTATACTTTCATATCTAATAAAGAAGTCACAATAAAATATCTAAACAACTCATGGCCATGGTGATAACCTAAGGATAAATCAAAGTCTAAAATTTATGTTTTAAACATTAAAAATAAAATTACTGTAAAGAAATATATCCACATTTAGAGGGTGATCTTTAAATAAATCTGCGAGAGATTTATGAACATACAAAGTATTTAATTAAAACCCCAATATGACATTAGCACACTTGTATATATCATAAACTAATAAGTGACTAAAATAACCTAAAAGGCAAGACTAAAATAAGCCGGAATATTAGCCATATATTAACTTTATAGTATAATGAATGCCATTTATAAACAGCTTGCAGTACATAAGGATACTCTGAATAAATCAGTTAGATTTTCAAAGTACAGACCCAGGTCTCGCTGTTGACAGCCTCTCAGCTAGGAGCTAGAAAGTCAGGCATTGGAGCAATACAAGATTACATTACTCTGAATAGATGTGACAAAAGTGACCATACAAAGAGCCAAACAGATGTCACAGAAGTGACTATACAAATAGCCAGCAAACATGAAAAAATGCTCAATCTCATTGGAATCAAGATTGTACAAATTAAAGCCACAATTAAATGCTGCTACACACTCACCAGAATGGCTACAAATGAAAAGGCTGACAACACCTATTAACTGGCAAATTTATGGACCAAACGGAAAACTCTAAGATTACAGATAGAGTCTAAGGTGGTACAACCACTTTAGAAAACTAATTGACGACACCTTCTAAAACTAAACATACTCTTGCCATATATCATTTTAACCCCTAGGTATACACCCAAGAGAAATTTGCCTACCAAAGGACAGGTATAAGAACATTCATACCAACTTTATTCAAAATAGCCAAAGATAAAAACATAAATGACTGTCAACAGTAGAATAAATTGTGGTATATTCATACAACAGAATACACCAAAGTGAAAAAAATGGAATAAACATGCAGCAAGAAACATGTTCAGATAAAAGAAAACTGGTCTCTGGTGGACCCACATTATAAGAAATGCTACAGGAAGTTTCGAAAGATGAAAGTTAATACTATAAAAGTTTATCAGTAAACTATAGCTATAATATATATATAATATGCATGAATCTCAAATTTTGAGAAAAGCCAGAACCAACAGATATGTATCATGGAATTTTATCTATATGAAGTATTAAAAAAAGGCAAAATCAAACAAAATATTTAGGGATTGATATAGGTAGTAAAACTACATGGAAAATCAAAGAAAGAGATTACCATAAAAATGAAGGTAGCTGTGGGCTGGCTGGTTAGTTCACTTGGGAGAGTGTGGTGCTGGTAGCACCAAGGTAATGGGGTTTGGATCCCCATACCCACCCATCACCAAAAAAAAAAAAAAAAAAAAAAAGGATAGCTCTAACCTTCAAGGAAAAGGGAGTGGGCATGAAGGGAATACTTCTGGGGAGCCAACAATATTTACTTTCTTGATTTGAATGGTGGTAACAATTTATTCTTGCTATATTTTTGTATCTGTTTAATCCCTCACAATATATTATAAACAAAAACAAAAAATACTTTGAACTGAATGAGTAGAACATTTTATAATTAAAAACTGTAAGTTTAGGGCCAGCCCCGTGGCTCACTCAGGAGAGTGCAGTGCTGGCAGCGCTGAGGCCGCGGGTTTGGATCCTATATAGGGATGGCCGGTGCGCTCACTGGCTGAGCATGGTGCAGACCATACCTTGCCGAAGGTTGTGATCCCCTTACCAGTCAAAAAAAAAAAGAAAAACTAAGTTTAAAAATGTTTAGGATGGAAACAGCCATAATAAAAGCACAAAAACACATGTATTTAGAAAGGGCGCTCATGGTGATAACATGCTGAATAAATCTATCCCCAAAATTCAGTGTCACAAAACTCTCAAATTCGTAAACTCAATAAACCATACAATATCCCTCGTTCACCTATTCTCTAAATATGAAATTCACTTTTGGAATAGGTAATAAAAGTTTGCCAATGACTAGAACAACTTTTCCAAAAGCTTTTGATTCCTCATGACTCCAAAAACATTACAGTCTTATATTAAACAGTAGTTTAAAATAGCATACTTTGGACCGGCCCAGTGGCGCACTGCGATAGTGCGCCACTTGGGAAGCGCGGCGGCACTCCCGCCGAGGGTTCGGATCCCACATACAGACCGGTTCCCGCTCACTGGCTGAGCGAGGCGCGGGAGCAACACCGAGGGTTGCAATCCCGTTGCCGGTCCCGGTCCGGTACGGGGGCAACACTGAGGGTTGCGATCTGTTGCCGGACACGGAAAAAGACAAAAAAAAATAAAATAAAATAAAATAGCATACTTTGGTATGTTTTGAGTTACTAGAACACTAGACAACTTAAACAGCCAATAACATGACTGATAGAAAGCTAGTTTTAGTATAAAACAGTTTCTTTTATTTGCTTAATTAAAAATTATTGTGAAAAGCATTTGTCAGGCCAGTTTCACAAGTATCACTACCTTAGTCTACAAAATTCAAGGAACTGTAAAACTTTTTCACCTAAAGATTAACCTTTCCCGGTCTCCACAGCAACAAGAAAAATACATAACATTGTAAAAGGGCTTTCTTCTCTATCACTAACTTCAGATTTTCCCAGTCAGAAGTTTGGGTCACCCAGGTGAGCTCTCACACTGGTTGGAGGTAGTAAGCACAGACATCCCAGGTGTGCCAGGGAACGTAAATGTCCACCGTGGAGTGTAAAGGGATACAACTGAAGGAACACTGCACCCTCCACTCTCCCAAGCACTGAACTCAAATGTCCCTTCTCCTGACAACAAAATGAGCACAGTAAAAGGCACATACACCTTGGGGCAGTGGGAAAACTGGTCACTTGAAGACATCTGTTTTTAAATCTCCAGAAAATTTAATTCCAATATGCGTGATTATTTTTTCTTTTTTTAAAAAAGATGACCAGTAAAGGGATCTTAACCTCTGACTTGGTGTTGTCAGCACCACACTCTCCCAAGTGAGCCATGGGCCAGCCCCTCAATATGTGTAATTTTGATCATTTTTTCTTATTTTGGTGCTGGATAAGGGTAGGTTTGTTTCTGATTCCACCTTCCCAATATCTTCACTTCATCTTCAGTGAACTCTGGCGCTGCTACAAACTGCACCAACTCCTAGACTCTCCTGAATAAGAAAAAGTCTGATTTTTATTTATGCAAAGTAGGGTCCACTTTCCAAATCTAACTGCTTTATCATCATGGCCAATCTTAATTTCTCTATTTTCAAAACAAAGAAATTAATTTCTTATGAGTACTTAGGAAATACTAAGATAAGTTAAAATGTTTAACAACTAATCATGTATTATAGCTAAATGAATATCTCCTGATTTCTAGCATAACAGACAAATACATTGTATTAGTTCGCTAGCCCTCCTGTAACTAAGTACCACAATTGGTTGCTTAAACAACACACATTCATTGTCTTTCAATTGTGGAAGCTATAAGTACAAAATCAAGGTGTTCACAGTGTTGGTTCCTTTTGAAAGCTGTGAGAGAAGGATCAATTCCATGACTCTCCCTTGGCTACTGTCTTTTCTGTGTCTCTTCCTGCTGTCTTCCCTCTATGCACTTCTTTGTGTCCAAAGTTCTCCTCTTTTATAAGGACATCAGTCATATTGGATTAGGACCCACTCTAATGACCCTACTTTAACTTGATTACCTTTGTAAAGACCCTATTTCCAAATGAGGTCACATTCTGAGATACTAAGGGTTAGAGCTTCAACATATGAATTGGGGGGGCACACAATTCAACCCATAACATATATACACATGTATGTATGTATATGCATATACATAAATATATACATATATAACTAGAACCATCCTTATCAATTGTCAAGAGAATTTAATTGCACTGAATACTGTTTTTCATACCATATCTTGAAGTGCCTCGCATCCCTATTAAAGTGTATTTGTAACATTCACAGGATAACACTTATTCCCATTTCTTCCCTTACTAGATACATAACACAGATCACACATATACATCCATGCTAAACAGAGGAGTTTCAAGCAAAGTAGCCTGAAATAAACATTCAAAATAGAGCATATTTTCCAATGGAGGTAAAGATTATAGTGTAACCAACAGGAATGTGCAAGCCAGCAATAATTTAATTTAGTAGCTGAGCCAAACCATGATAGTCTACTTTAAAAATACAGAAACTTGAGAAAGTGATATTGTTACAAGTGTTAACTATGGAATGCAAGAACATTTCTTTTAAACTTCACGTCGCACGAATCCATTCTGTATATTTATTTTTTAAAAGAAACGTCTATTCAGCACATTTGGGATTTGAGAGCTTGAAAATAACTGAATCCATTTTCCTGTTATGCACATGTTAACACCAAATGTAAATGCTATTACAAGGTTCCAGTTACCGCAGGACTGTGCCTTCATGCAGACCTATTTTTATGTAAGTCTCAGAAGGAAATACTCATGATTCCGGCTCCAATGGATGAATGCTTTCACCCTTATGAAATATAGAAAATGATCCCATTTTAAAACTATTAACAAAAAACAAAGAACAAGTTATAACTCTTCAACTGTCTTTGCTCTTCTTCTTTCATTTTTAGAACTTTGAAGCAGTGTTTTAAAGAGCATGCCTGTGCATAAAAGTTTATTTAAAGCAAATCTGTCCCATCAGGTTAAAAAAAAAAAAAAAATCAGATGATAGTGGACAGGTTTATTTCTTTTCCTTTTTTTTTTTTTTTTTTTCTTCTTCCTTTCTTTTCAGTTGTGGTCCAAAAATGTAACCTAAAATTTACAATATTAACCATTTTTAGATGCACGGTAGAGTCAGTGTGCTGACTATATGTACACTGTTGTACAACAGATCTCTAGAACTTTTCACATTGTAAAACTGAAACTCTATATCCATTGAACAACTCTCCTTTTCCCCTCCCCCCAGACCCTAGCAACCGCCTTCTCTTTCCAAGAGTATGGCTGTTTTAGATACCTCATGTAAGAGGAATCATGCACTACTTGTATTCCTGTGACTGGTTCATTTCAGTTAGCATAATGTCTTCAAGATTTATCCATGTTGTAGCATGTAACAAAATTCCCTTCTTTTTTAAGGCTAAATAATATTTCACTGTATGTATAAACCACATTTCCTTCATGCAGTCATCTACTGATGAACATTTAGATTGCTTCCACCTCTTAGCTACTGGGAATAATGCTATAATGAAAATAGGTGTGCAAATATCTCTTCAAAATCCTGTTTTTAATTCTTTTGGTTATATACCCAGAAGTGGAGTTCCTGAATTATATGGTGATTTTATTTTTAATTTTTTGAGGAATCACCATACTGTTCTCCATAGCAGCTACACTACTTTACATTTCTACCAACAGTTTCCAGGTCTTCGTTAATGCTTGTTATTTTCTGATTTGTATCGTTTTTTATAACGGCCATCCTGATAGGTTTGAGGTGATATTTCATTGTGGTTTTGAATTACATTTCCCTAACGATTATTTGATGTTAAACACCTTTTCATGTTAGTTGGCTATTTGCATATTTTCTAGGAAAAATATATATTCAAATCCTTTCCCATTTTTTAATTAGATTGTTTGTTATTAAGTTACAGGACTTCTTTATGTATTCTAGATATTAAACCCTTATCAGACATATGGTTTGCAAATATTTTCCCTCACTACATAGGTTGGCTTTTCACTCTGTTGATTGTTTCCTTTGCTGCACAGAAGTTTTCAAGTTTGATGTAGTTCTATTTGCCTATTTTTCCTTTTGGTGCCTGTGTTTTTGGTATCATATCCAAGAAATCATTGCCAAACCCAATGTCATAAAGCTTTTCCCCTATGTTTTCTTCTAGGAATTTTACAGTTTCAGTTATTACATTTAGGTCTTTAATCCATTTCGAGTTAATTTTTGCATATGATGTAAGGTAAGGATACAACTTCATTCTTTTGCATGTGGATATTCACTACTCCGAACACATTTGTTCAAGAGACTGTTCTTTCCCCACTGTGTAGACTTGGCACCTTTGTCAAAGAAAATCTGTCCACACAAGTGAGGATTTATTTCTGGATTCTCTATTCTGTTCCACTGGTCTATATGGCTGTCTTATGCCAGTACCATAACTGTTTTGTTTGGTGTGGTTTTGTAATTCTTTGAAGTCAGGAAATGTGAGGCTTCAAGCTTTGTTCTTTCTCAAGATTGCTTTGGCTATTCTGGGTCTTTAGGTTCCATATGAATTTTAGAATGTTTTTTCGTAGTTCTGCAAAAATGACCAAAAAAAAAAAAAAAAGGAATTTCAATAGGGTTCACATTAAATCTTTAGATCACTTTGGGTAGTATGGACATTTTAACAACAGTGAGTCTTCCAACCCATGAACATGGATGTCTTCCCATTTGTGTTTTCTTCAAATTTTTTGGCAATGTTTTGTAGTTCTCATTTGAATCTTTAGGTGTTAAAATACAAGATCATGTCATCTGTGAACAGAGATACTTTTACTTCTCCCTTTCCTAATTGTATAATTTTTTATTTCTTTTTCTTTCCTAATTGCTTCGACTAGGATTTTTAGCACTATTTTGAGTAGAAGTGGTGAGACAGGGCACCCTTGCCTTGTTCTTGATTTTAAGGGAAAGATCTTTTTTTTTTTCACCATTGAGACTGATGTTGATTGTGGGCTTTTCATACTTGTATATGGCCTTTATTATGTTGAGGTAAATTTTTGTATTCTTGTTCATTGAGTGTTTTTATCATGAAAGCATGTTAAATATTTTTCAAATGATTTTTCTGCATTAGTTGAGATGATGTGTTGTTTGTCCTAATATGCCAGTATTACATTAATTCTCATATGTTGAGCCAAACTTGCATTTCAGAAATAAATCCCACTTGGTCATGATGTGTAACCCTATTAATGTGTTGTTCAGTTCGGTTGGCTAAAATTTTTTTTGATGATTTTCTGAATCAATATTCATCATGGATACTGGTTTACAGCTTTCTTTTCTTGCAGATCTTTGTCTGATTTGTGTAATGCTGACCTAATAGAATGAGTTTAGAAGTGTCACCTCCTCTTCAACTTTTTGGAAGAATTTGAGAAGGACTGTGTTAATTTTTCTTTAAATATTTGGGAGCATTTTCCAGTGAAGCCATCTGGTCCTAGGCTTTTCTTTGGTGGGAGGTTTTTGATTACTAATTCAATCTCCTTACTAACTATAAGCCTGTTCAGATTTTTTTTTCTTTTTCTTTATATTCAGTCTTGGTATATTCTATGTTCCTAGAAATTTATCCATTTCTTCAACGTTATCCAGTTTATTGGTCATAGCAGTCTATTTCAATCCTTTTAATTTTTGTGGTATTAATTGTAATGTCTCCTCTTCCATTTCCAA
Source organism: Galeopterus variegatus (assembly GCF_000696425.1). Lineage (NCBI taxonomy): Eukaryota > Metazoa > Chordata > Mammalia > Dermoptera > Cynocephalidae > Galeopterus > Galeopterus variegatus. The sequence continues at coordinate 58,065 of NW_007730694.1, forward strand.
TCTTTGTTACTTGAATCTTTTCTCTTTTTTTTTTTTTTAGTCTACTTAAGCATTTGTCAATTTTGTTGATGTCTTCAAAAAACCAACTCAGTTTCACAGACATTTTTCCTATTGTTTTTCTATTTTTTGTTTCATTTATGTTCTAATCTGTATTATTTCCTTCCTCCTGCTAACTTTGGGTTTAGTTGGTTCTTCTTTTTCTAGTTCCATGAGGTATGGAGTTAATTTGAGATCTTTTTTCTTCTTTAAGGTAGTTGTTTAGCACTATAAACTTCCCCTCTTAGTACTACTTTTGCTGCATCCCATAAGTTTGGGTATGTTGTATTTTCAATCTTCTTAAATTTGTTAAGACTAGTTTTATGGCCTACCACATGATCTATCCTGGAGATTGTCCTTTGTGCACTTGAGAAGAATGTGTATTCTGCTATTCTGGAGTGTGTTCTGTATACGCCTATTAGGTCCAATTGGTCTGTAGTACTGTTCAAGCCCTTGTTTCTGTCTTAAAATTCTGTCTGGTTATTAAAAGTGGGGTACTGAAATCTCCTACTATTATTACATTACTGTCTATTTCTGCCCTCAATTCTATTAATATTTGCTTTGTATATTTCAGTGTTCTGCTACTAGCTACATATATAACTATTCTATCTTCCTAGGGAATTGACCCTTTTATCACTGCATAATACCATTTCTTTATCTCTCATGACAGTTTTTGTTTTAAAGCCTATTTTGTCTGATATACGTATGGCCACCCCTACTCTCTTTTGGGTAGCACTTACATGGAATATCTTTTTTCCATTTTTCCACTTTCAGTCTATGTATGGAGATGCATCAGTCTTTTGGGACAATGCATGTTCTCTGGGTTTGTATATGTAATTTCACAATTAGAGAAGTTTGCTAGTTTCTTTTTCAGGAGCTTGTAATCTCTTACTCCCTGTATTGTCTGTCTATAGTACTTATATCTAAACTGAGTTTTTTGTGGATAGCATATAGTTGGATCTCATTTTTTTAATCCTATCAGTAACGCTATGCCTTTTGATTGAGGAGTTTCATCTATTTACATTCAAAGTAATTACTGATAAGGAAGGACAAACTATTGTCATTCTGTTAATTGTGTTTTGTATGTCTTGTAGTTATTTTGTCCCTCTTTTCCTCTTTTGCGGCCTTCCTTTGTGTTTCATTGATTTTTTTTTGCAGCGATATGCCTTTATTCCTTTCTCATTTTCTTTTGTGCATCTTCTATAGGTATTTTCTTTACGAAAGTTTTATATTTCTGTATGTTTTCACATTACTATCTAGCATCCCTTTGTTTCAACCTAAAAGACTCCCTTTAGCAATTCTTATAAAGCAGATCTAGTGGGGGCAAACGCCTCAGGTTTTGTTTATCCAGGAAGGTCTTTCTTTATCCTTCATTTTTTTATTGTGGTAAAATATATATAAGGTTTGCCATGTTAAGCTTTTTTAAACACATGATATAGTTGTATATGCAGTTTTTTGAGAAAACTCCATACTGTTTTCCATACCAGCTGTACTAATTTACACTCCCACCAACAATGTATAAGCGTTCCCCTTTCTCCACATCCTCACAAGCACTTGCAATTTTCTGTCTTTTTAATAATAGCCAGTTTAACTGGAGTGAGATGATATCTCATTGTGATTTTGATGTGCATTACTTTAATGCTTATGATGTTGAGCATTTTTTCATACACCTGTTGACCATTTGTATATCTTCTTTTGAGAAATGTTTATTCAACTCATTTGCCCACCTTTGAATCAGATTTTTTATTTTACTTTATTTTTTTTACTACTGAGTTCAGTTCCTTGTATTTTCTGGATATTAATCCCTTGTCAGATGAATAGATTGCAAATATTTTCTCCCATTACACAGGTTGTTTCTTTGCTCTATTTATTGTTTCCTTTGCTGTGCAGAGAATTTTTAGTTTGACATAATACCATTTTTTAATTTTTGCTTGTTGCCTGTGCTTTTGAGGTCTTATTCATAAAATTTTGCCCAGCCCCACGTCCTGAAGCATTTCCCCTGTGTTTTCTTCTAATAGTTTTATAGTTGCAGGTCTCACATTTAAGTTTTTAATCCATCTTGAGTTGATTTTTGTATACTGTGAGAGACAGAGGTCTAGTGTAATTCTTCTGCATATGGATCTCCAGTTTTCCCAGCACCATTTATTGAAGAGGTTGTCCTTTCCCCACTGTACATTCTTGGTACCTTTGTCTAACATCAGTTGGTGTAAAATGCATGGGTTTATTTCCAGGCTCTCTATTCTGTTCCATTAGTCTATTTGCCTATTTTTATGCCAGTACCATGCTATTTTGGTAACTATAGCTTTATAGTATATTTTAAAGTCAGGAAGTGTGATGCTTGCAACTTTGTTCTTTTTTTTCAAGATTATTTTGCTATATGGGGCCTTTTGTAGTTCCATACAAATTTTAAGATTTTTTTCTATTTCTGTGAAGAATGCCATTGGTATTTTGATAGGAATTACATTGAACATGCAGATTGCTTTGGGTAATATGCACATTTGGATCATGTTAATTCTTCCAACTGAAGAACATGGATTATCTTTCCATTTATTTGTGACCTCTTTTTTTTTTTTTTTTTTTTTTGGCCAATGTTTTATAGCTTTCATTGTAGAGGTCTTTCACCTCCTTGGTTAAATTTACTCCTAGGTATTTTTTTTTCTTTTAGCTATTGTAAATGAGATTACTTTCTTGATTTCTTCTTCAGCCATTTCGTTATTGGTGCATAGGAAGGCTATTGATTTTTTTGTCTTGATTTTGTATCCTGCCACTATACTGAATTCATTTGTTCTAGTGATTGTTTGGTAGATTCTTTAGGGTTTTCTATGCATATGATAATGTCCTCTGTAAATAGATATAGTTTGACTTCCTCCTTCCAATTTGAATGCCCTTTATTGCCCTTTCCCTAATGCATGTTCTTGGCTTCTTTGTTGAAGATCAGTTGGCTATAGATATATGGAATTTATTGCTGGATTTTCTATTCTGATCCATTGGTATGTATGTGTGTCTGTTCTTGTGCCAGCACCAGGCTGCTTTGGTTACTATAGCTGTGTAGTATATTTTGAAGTGAAGGAGTGTTATGCCTCACACTTTGTTCTTTTTCCTCAGGATTGCTTTGGCTATTTGGAATCTTTTATTGTTTCATATGAATTGTTGGATGGTTTTTTCTATTTCTCTGTAGTATGTCATTGGTAGTTTGATGGGGATTGCATTGAATCTGTAGATCACTTTGACTAGTATGGTCATTTTAACAATACTGATTCTTTCAATCCATGAACATGGGATGTCTTTCCACTTTTTGTGTGTCTTTTTTAATTTCTTTAATCAGTGTCTTACAGTTTTCCCTACAGAAATCTTTCACTTATTTGGTTAAATTTATGCCTAGGTATTTTAGTTTCTTATTGCTATTGTAAATGGGATTGCTTTCTTCATTTCTTTTTCTGATGGTTCACTTTTGGTATGTAAAAATGCACTATTTTTTTATGTTGATTTTGAATCCTGCAACTTTACTGAATTTATCAGGTCTAGGAGTCTTTTTGGTAGAGTCTTTAGGTTTCTCTCTATATAAAGTCATGTCACCTGCAAAGAGGGACAATTTGACTTCCTCCTTTCCAATTTGGATACCCTTTATTTCTTTCTCTTGCCTAATTGCTCTGGCTAGGACTTCCAGCTCTATGATGAATAAAAGTGGTGAGAGTGGGCACCCTTGTTTTGTTTGAATTATGGCAGGAATAGCTGAAAGCTGTGGATTTGTCATATATAGCCATGCCAGCCTCTTCCTGAATGGTGAATGAGGACCCTAGGTGGGTATGAGAGTGTGGGCCTATATTCATCCTTCATTGTTGAAGGGCAGATTTGCCATATATATTATTCTTGTTGAACTTTTTATTTTCTTTTGACACTTTATCATCCTGCTCCATTCTCCCCTGTAATGTTTCTGCTGAGAAATCCACTGATAATCTCATGCGAGCTCCTTGTACATAAAAAGTTGCTTTTCGGGCCGGCCCGGTGGCGCACTGGAGAGTGCGCCGCTGGGGAGTGCGGTGGCACTCCCGCTGAGGGTTCGGATCCCATGTGGAGACCGGTTCCCACTCGCTGGCTGAGCTTGGTGCGGGCGCAACACCAAGGGTTGCAATCCCGTTGCCGGTCCCCAGTACGGGCGCGACACCAAGGGTTGCAATCCCGTTACCGGTCAGTAAAAAAGACAAAAAGGAAAAAAAAAGTTGCTTTTCTCTGACTACTTTCAAGATTCTTTTTGTCTTTGACAGTTTCATTATAATGTGTCCTGGTGTGGATTTCTCTGGCTTCATCCTGGTTGGAGTCCCTTGAGCTCCCTGTATTTGGATGTTCATTTCCTTACTCAGATTTGGAAGTTTGGAGTCATTATTGCTTGAAATTAGCTCTGTCCCCCATTTCCTCTATGTTCTCCTTCTGGGAATCTCATAATGCATAACTTGTTCCACTTGATGGTGTCCCATAAGTCTCTAAGGCTTTGTTTATGTTTTTTTCATTCTTTTGGTTGTTATTGTTCCTCTGACTCAATAATAGCAAATGGCCAGTATTGAAGTTTGCTGATTATTTCTTCTGCTTGATAAAGTCTACTGCTTATTCCCTTTAGTTAATTTTTCAATTCAATTATTGTATTCTTCAGCTCCAGAATTTACGTTTGGTTCTTCTTTATAGTTTCTTTGTTGATAATCCCATTTTATTCATGCATAGTATCATTGTCTCTCTGTGCTCTCCTGTAGTGCACTGAGTTAATTTAAGACATTTATTTTAATTAATTGTAAGGTAATTCAGAGATCTCCATTGCTTTACGGTCAATTTCTAGAGATTTTTATTCCTTTGATTCAGCCATGTTTCCCTGTTTCTTCATTTCTTCATGTGCCTTGTTATTTTTTGTTGTGATTTTTACACTTAAAAAACAAAACAAAACAAAACAAAAAAAACAGCTATCTCTCCCAGTTTTTACAGACTGGCTTTGTACAAAAGACATTCACCAATCAGCCCAGAGTTTTGGAGTGCCTTTCAAACCTTTTTCAGGGATGCATTTATCTGTGTAATTTCACAATTAGAGAGATTTTCTGGTTTCTTTTTCAGGAATTTATAGTCCCTATGGTGTCTGTCTGCAGTACTACAGGTTCTTTGCTGCTGCCACATGCCACTGAACTCTCTTTTGTTCTCAGCAGTTCCTAAGAATCACAGGATGCCAGTTCCTCATCAGCACTCCAAGTTAGGCAAGACAGAAACCAGTTCCTTGGGTAGTCCTGAAAAACCAAAACATTGGACATACATTCCATTCTTCTCATTCTCTCCCAAGGGAGAAGCCACACATTGGGCTTTTCCTCCCATGGTTTGGGAGAGGGGCTGACTCAGATGAAATGAAACAGCCTTTCTTACAATTGTTTTGTTTTGAGCTTTCCTGGAGTACTGTGACTATGTAACTGATTTATGGCATTCTCATAAAGGGTTTTTTGGACCATATATTGTTATTAAGTCAGTGTTTATGTTGTGAAGCAATGTACAGGGCTTTCTATTCCACCATCTTGCTGAATTCAAACAGGAATACTTCTGTAATCTCATAAGGCACATTCAACAGCAGTCATTAATAACTTACAGTAAGAAATTTTCTTAGATTTAGAAGGGTATGAAATATTTTAAATATCCATTTCAACCTCTCCCTTTTTTTCTTGCATTTAAAGTTATAAAGACATTGTACTGAACTTACCATCTTGTACACCATCATCTTACCCCCACTACAGTAAACAGCTCTGTAAAGTCATCAACCCACCTTGTGCTGACAATGCCTCATTTCAAGCTTGTACCAGACATACTTCTCACCTCCTTCTCTGGGAGCCTGTTGGATATCTGTGCGGGCCAGTAGGTCTCATGTGTTTGCAGCCCAGAAGTGCTAGGAAGGCAGTCCCCATGGGGCAACCCTTGAATCTCCTCAAAGAGAGGACAAAAGCTGATAGACAAATACCACTCCTTGTAATCTCTTATGTGGATTATTTAGGGACATAGTCTCCAGGACTTACCAGAAGTAGCAGTCATCCCCAGAGGTAGCAAACTTGATAATACATCATTGTACTGATTTTGCCTTCTTCCTTTTTGACTCCTTATTCCAGCATTTCATTTCCTTGTTTTATGACATGGAGACAGGCAACCCCACGTAACAATGCACGTTAAGTAAGGCCTTACTCCATGGGATCTCCTTTTGTTTTATGTTAAGTTCAGGTAGCTTTTCTCTTTTCCACTAGGTTGTGTACTTTTAAAGGTGAAAGTCCTCATTCACTTGTGCAGTCTCATAATACATAACCATGATTTTTTTCCAACACATGCAACAACCTCCCATTGTAGCTGGCCTCATTCCAAAATGACATATAATGAGAGACAACTTTCACAGGCTTGAAAGTTAATCATTTATGCAGAACTCCCTTTAAATTTAAATCTATTTTTACAATATTTGATTGTAAAAGCATAATTGTTTTGACTTGGTCAATATATTTTGCATAGATAATGCATCTCAGATGTCCATTTACTGATGACGAATATATTTTTGAAGGCCATCTTTCTGTTTAGGTGAAAATATGAGTACCAACAATGTTTTCTAAATTATAGATCCCTGAAAAAAAAATCAAAGTCTATGATAATCTTGGGTTTCCTTTTCCCATATAAAAAGTTAATTTAAAAAAATTCTCCCCAGATTGAAATAAACATTTATTTAAATGATTTCTGCTGCAACACTAGAGACAGACATATATTTTCCTGGGTTTTTTTTTTAATTAAATCATTATAAGAAGCAATTAAAAGGCAATAAAATAAAATAAAATAAAATAAAAGCAGAAAAAGTTTTGATAAAATTCAGCAATGCTCCATGATAAAACTCAGAACAAAACAGGTAGCAAGGAGACTATCTCAATGCAATAAAAGCCGTGTATGACAAACCCACAGCTAACATCATTTTGAACAGGGAAAAGCTGACAGGTTTCCCTCAAAGAACAAGAACTAGAGAAGGATACCCTCTCTCACCACTTTTATTTAACATAGTACTGGAAGTCCTAGCCAGAGCAATTAGGCAAGAGAAAGAAAGGGCATCCAAACTGGAAAAGAGGAAGTCAAACTGTCCTCCCTGTTTGTAGATGACATGATCTTATATATGTAAAAAACTAAAGACTCCACCAAAAAACTCTCAGAACGGATAAACAAATTCAGTAAAGTTGCAGGACACAAAATCAATACATAAATATCAGCAGTGTTTCTAGACACCAACAACAAACTAGCAGAAAAAGAAATCAGGAAAGCAATCCCATTTACAATAGCAAGAAGAAAATAAAATACTTAGGAATAAATTTAACCAAGTGAAAGATGTCTACAAAAAACCTACAAAACACTGATGAAAGAAATTAAAAAGGACACAAAAAAATGGAAAGACATTCCATGCTTATGGATTGGTAGAATTAATGTTGTGAAAATGTTTGTGCTACCCAAAGCTGTCTACAGATTCAACACATCCCTATCAAAATACCAATGACATTCTTTACAGAAATAGAAAGAAAAAAAAAATCCTGACATTCATATGGAACAACAAAAGACTTCAAATAGACAAAGCAATCCTGAGCAAAAAGGATAAAGCAGCAGGCATTATACTACCTGACTTCAAAATATACTACAAATGTATAGTAACCAAAACTACATGGTACTGGCATAAAAACAGACGTATAGACCAATGGAACAGAGTTAAGAACCCAAAAATAAATCCATGTACTTAGAGCCAACTGATATTTGACAAAGACATCTGTTGGGAAAATGACAGTCTCTTTAATAAATGGTGTTGGGAAAATTCAATAACCATGTGTATAAAAATGAAACTAAACCCCTATCTCTCACCAGATACAAAAATCAACTCAAAATGGATTAAAGATTTAAATGTAAAACCTGAAACTATAAAACTTCTAGGGGAAAATGCTCCAAGATGTAGGACTGGGCAAAGATTTTATGAATAAAACCTCAAAAGCACAGGCAACCTCAAAAGCAAGAAAAAATAAATGAGATTTTATTACAACAAAGAAACAATAAACAGAGCAAAACGACAACCTGTAAAATTAGAAAAAATATTTGCAAACTACACATCTGACAAGGGACTAATATCCAGAATATGCGAGGAACTCAAACAACTCAATAATTAAAAAACAACACAATTAAAAAATGGGCAAGGGAGTTGAATAGACATTTCTCTAAGGATGACATACAAATGGCCAACAGATAAGTGAAAAAATGTTCAACATAACTAATCATTAAGGAAATGCAAATCAAAACAACATTGAGATATTGTCTCTCCCAGTTAGAACGGCTGTTATCAAAAAAACAGAAAATAACAAATGCTGGTGAGGACGGGAAGAAAGGCAAATCCTTCTACACTGTTAGTGGGATTGTCAATTAGTACAAGCCATCATAGAAAAGAGTATAGAGTTTTCTCAGACAACTACAGATAAAACTGCCTGTGACCCAGTACCCCTACTACTGGGTATATACTCAAAGGAATGGAAATCATCATGTTGAAGGTATACCTGCACTCCTATGTTTATCACCTCTCTATTCACAATAGCCAAATATGGACCCAACTTAAATGTTCATCGGCAAATGACTGGATAAAGAAAATGTGGTTAGCTCAGTTGTTTACAGTGTGGTTTTGATAATACCAAGGTCAAGAGTTCAGATCCCCATACCGGCCAGATGCTAAAAAATAGATTAGAAAATGTATTATACGCAATGGAATACTACTCAGCCATAAAAAAAGAATGAAATTCTGCCATTCACAGCAACAAGGATGAACTTGGAGAAAACTATGTTAAGTGAAATAAGCCAGGCACAGAAAAAGAAATACCACATATTCTTACTCATGTGGGAGCTAAAAAGAAACAAACAAACAAGCAAATAAATAATAACAATAAGAAGTTGAACTGTTAAAAGGAGAAAGAAAAACAGTAGTTACGAGAGGTGGGAAAAGGGGGGAGGTGAGAGGCTGGTTAATGGATACAAAATTATAGATATATAGATAAGCTCTATTGGTGTGCAGTGGACCTAGGAATCTATAATTAACAATGATTTACTGCATGTTATCAAAGGACTAGAAGACAAGAGATCAAACGTTCACATCACAAAGAAACAACTAAGTTTTGCAATGATGAATATGATAATTACACTGATTAGATCATCACATATTGTATACATGTATCAAAATATAATTCTGTAACTCCATAAATATGTACAATGTTAATAAAAAATTAATTTCAAAAATTAAAATTAAAAAAATTAAATCATTATAATCAAGAAATTAAAAAGATAATAAAATCTTGCCAAAATATTGACTTTATTTTAAATGGTACTTCTAACAAAGAAGCTCAGAAAATGATAAAAGGACCAACTCAGAACACAAACAATACAAGCTTTAGTGGTCTTCTCTGCAAGATAAGAGAAATACTGTATTAGTTCTCAATAATCAACAAGCAACTAAAACAACTTTGAAATCTGCCAAAAAGGCAGCTGAGGTTTGGGTGGGTTTTGTGTTGAATCTACAGATTAATTGGGAGAGCATTTCCATTTTAAAAATATTAAGTCTTCCATTCAGTGAACATGCAGTGTCCTTCCATTTACTTAGAACATCTTTAATTTCTGTCAAAAATATTTTATGTCTACTGTACATTTTATGTACTTATTTTCTTTAATTTATGACTGAGAATTATGTTCTTCTGATACTACTGTAAATAAAATTGTTTTCTTAAGCTCCAAAAAGACAATTCTGAAAATACTTGAAATTTGTACAAATAGAATAGATGTTGTAGTGGATTGAATTATGTGCCCCAAAACTCACTGAAACTTGAATTGTGTTCCCCAAGCTCTGTATTAGAAACTTAGCCCCCACTATGATTGCTAAGAGGGTGGGAAATCCTATTATGGTAATTGAAAGGTGGAGCCTTGGGCTGGCCCCATGGCTCACTCAGGAGAGTGCGGCGCTGGGAGCGCCGAGGCCACAGGTTCAGATCCTATATAGGGATGGCCGGTGTGCTCACTGGCTGAGCGTGGTGCGGACGACACCAAGCCAAGGGTTACGATCCCCTTACTGGTCACACACACACACACACACACAAAAAAAAAAGAAAGAAAGGTGGAGCCTTGAAGAGGTGATTGGATTGTAAGACCGTGAAGTAGTGAAAAGATTAAAAATGGTGGTCTGGGGCATGGTTCTGAGACCTTTAAAAGAAGAGGAGAGTCTCTTAATCTCTCTGCTCTCCTGCTTCCATCATCTTGCAATGTGAGGTCACTGTCACCACCACCAGATGGACTTTGGACTTGACAGCCTTAGAAACTGTAAGTGATAAATTTCGTTTTTCTTTATAATTACCCAGTTCCGTGTATTTTGTTATAAGCAACACAAAATGGACTAATACAGATGTCTTTATTTTTAATTGAGATTTTACCCTTAGGAACATTACATTTCTCCACTATGTAACTCTAGTGTTTTAGATGCCAGATATAAATCCTGACACATGAAGCTTGATAACTAGACACGTTTGGGAGAGGAGAAGGAAAATGTGACAGAAAGATGCTACTTGGGGAAGCATACAATCTCCTTTGTTCATCTAACACAGTATGTCAACACTAGCAAGTCCCAACCATAGTTCACACTGTAATCCCGGCTCAGTTACTGTGGAAAACTTTAAATTAGCCAACAGAACTCAGAGTACTGCAAACCTGACTGTCAAGATGTCTGAAAACAGCTCATGGTTAGCTCTCTTACAAGTACTTGCTCCTCCAAAGCCAGACACTACAACTATCCTCATTCCACCATGCTGTGAATGTTCACATGTGTGGCACAGATCATGACAATTTCCTACCAAAACTACCCATGGATGTAGAGCTCAGTCAACCTGCAACACCACGTTCAAAATACTACTGGGTTTATATTGTGTACTGTGCAAAAGACTTGGAATACTGGAACTGGAAGGGATTTCAAGAAGCATCTAATCCAAAACCCTGTGAGGTCGTCCAAGGTGACCAGGTCAATGAACTAGGTCATAAACTCAAGTCACCTGTCTCCTGGTCAACCACTCTGCTGAGAGAAATGGTTTATTTCCCTCAACTCAAAGTAACTCAATGACTGTCTTAGTGAAATGAGCAAAGAAATATAAAAAACTGCTCTTATTTTTGAGAGTAGATTAGCTCTTATCTGAGATACTTTAAAATCATATTTAGTCAAGTATTTGGAGATACTTGACTTATCTAAGAAAAAGATAATCCAGTATCTGCAACTAAGTATACTGAAGTTATACTAACCTCAACAAATTTCAAATTATAAAACTAATTCAGATCAGATACAGATATAAATTATTCAACGTTAACCCCATTTGAATTAAGTTTTGCATATCCTCATTCAAAATTCCACACTAATGTACTATCACTAATAGTACAAATTCTATATACCCCCTAGACTGGGGGTGAAGAAAGACCATCATACATGTGGAGAATTGCTTGCATAAGTAATGTGGAAATGTTTGGTGTTTCTTAAGGCCAAACACATGACCTAGCTTTAAAGTTCCATTCCATGAGGTCAATGCCAGGTCCACAAGGGCAAAAACGGGATAAAGTTTTTAATCCAGATCCATCATTCATCATTTATTCTATAAACACAATCCAGCTATTTTCAAAGCACTGAGCTAGTTCCTGGAGAGGAACAGGAGATGAATTTGAAAAATACAGACCATTTACAGGGCACCAATTGTGAGCCAACTTAATAAACATCATATAATCTTCACAATGTTCCTAGGAAAGAGGTATAACTATCCCCATTTCACAAAAGGAGAAACAGAAAACTTTACAAAGCACAGGGAGGGCTTTGGATCATCTGCATTCTCACTGAGAATTCTAACCCACTCCAGTGCCTACTACCAAGCACCTTGGCATTTCAGCAGGAACTCAAGAAGCAATGCAACCTATTCTGGACTAGCTCATCCTAAGCTTAGATCTCATATGTCTTCACACCATAAGAGTCTAGACTCCACAACAACAACCTTAAGAGGGAAACTAGATTCTAGATCAATTCAGAATTCCAAGAAGAAGCCTGTGCTCCAAATTCAAAGAGTTTATAGTTTTTTTTAGTAAAATGCAAATCCCAAAAGCATCTGTATTTCATGGGTCATCGTTGAGAGGTTTAAATGTCTGAACAGGCACGAAGTACCAAGAACAGTGCCTCACACACAGTAAGTGCTCAATAAAAATCGGCGCTGCTTTCAAAATCAACATCATTCCTTAGTACCCACATTCCTCAAAAATTTCTTCCTCAGCATATAGTTCCAAAAGAGGGAAAAGCTATGTAAACACATTCACCATAAGGTGGTCCATAATGTAATAAGAAAAAATTTTTTGACCAAATGTGCAACTATTCAACCATAAAATTTTAATTTTGAAAACTGCTTAGAAATACAAAAAGCATTTAATATATTAGATTAAAATGCTGAATATAAAACAGTAGTTAATACTATAGCAGCAATTACCTAAACTCTACATAAATAGTCAAGGACTATATTTCAAGGCAGAAAAAATGAAAATAGCTGTTAAGATGGTGAGATTACTGATGATTATTTTTCTTTTTAAAAGTGCCCGTCATATTGCCTTTTAAATTTCTGTAACAAAAATGTGTGTGTGTGGTTTTTTTTTTTTTTTGACCAGTAAGGGGATCACAACCCTTGGCCTGGTGTTGTCTGCACCACGCTCAGCCAGTGAGCGCACCGGCCATCCCTGTATAGGATCCAAACCCGCGGCCTTGGCGCTACCAGCGCTGCACTCTCCCGAGTGAGCCACAGGGCCTGCCCAAATGTGTGTTCTTTTAAATTATTTTACAACGTATTAAATAGGTATCTATTATGCCTAACTTAATAGGAGTTTGTAAGAAAACTGAATGCATTCTGAGTCTACTGTGCAGTAATAAAAACAATATATCTCTCCCCTCCACAGGACTATATAGATTTGTGTTCTTTTTCTAAGTCCCTTGCACAAGTCACTATAAAAACATGCCAGTTATAAATTATGCTCCTGGACTAAAATGTTTCAAGATGGTTTAATAATGTGGGAGAAGTACTAGCTTCAAGGGTAAAGGAAATGAAAGAAAGAAAAGAATGAATCTTCTTAACTTTAATTATTTGACCATCCTCTAACAACCTAGCAATGTTTCTCAAAGTGTGGTCCTGGGACCACCTACATTAGCCTCACAAGAGATTCTTTTCAAAATGCAGATTCCTGCCACTACTACCACTGCCACCACCCTCAAAACTACAGAGTCAAAATCTTTGAGAGAGGGCTAGGGGTTGCTTTTGAAACAAACTCCACAGGTGATTTTTATGCACACAAATTTTAAGAAATATTGATCCACAGACATGCTAATAAGGTAAGATAAACATCATTTACAATTTTCAGTGAAAAAGGCAAAATAGAACTCGAATACTGGATTAGTAATTTAATTGCTTTCTAATTTCTCACAGACCAGGCTGTGGGACCACAAGTTCAAGATATCCTGCAAATTTGTTGTCTCTTCCACCTAACCTGACAAACTTTCTGGAAAATAACTTTATAAAAATTGATCAAGAACTTCGAAATGTCCATGCCCTTTAACCCAAAAATTTCTCTAGTAAGATTTTTTCTAAAAGAATAGTCAAGGATGTATATATAAAAGGTTTTTAGGCAAAAGTGTTTGGGACAGCAGTATTCATATTCATCATGTGCTCCACACCTGGCACTTGCGGGTGCTTTACATACAGTATTTCTAACCCTCACAGCCTAGAAGATACTTTCATCCCTATTTTAAAGATGAGAAGACAGAGGCTCAAATAAGTTATTAACTTGTCCCAGGCCATACAACTAATAAATATAGAGCCAGGACCTGAATCCTAGGCAGTCTGAGGAGAAATATTAGGCTCTGTCCACTCTCTGGCCACCTGAAAATGTTCTAAAATGTTGTAATGTTTAAACAAAGCATGTTATATTGATGGAATTATACAGACATTAGAAACCATGTTCTTCAAGAATATTTAATGAAGTGGAAAATACCCATTACACAATGCTAAGTGACAAAGATGAGAGGTATGATCCCAGTTTAGAATTTAAGTCATACAAGGGGAGGGATCACTTCAAAAGTTCATTAAAAAATAGAATTGAAAGGTAATACTAATTTTTCCATGAACTTTTTGAAGTACCCTAGTATCTATCTTTATTTCACGTATAACCCCAAAACTTACACAGTACCTGACATATGGTAAGAATTCAACATGTGTTGCAAAAATAACTATCTTATGTATGGGCATAATTTTAAAAGGCCAGGAAAAAATTCCCAAAATATCAGTGGTTGTTGCTGGATTCTGGACTTAGGGATAACTTTTGGTTTTTCTCTTTTACATGTTTGTACTTTTGTTTGTATAAATAATAAAAAAGGAAAGAAAGATACAATAATCACAATAATTCCTTGAACTTTCAAAAGGATAGAACAGAATTGCGGTTACCAGAGGTGGGAAAGCAGGAGGAGGAGAGTGGCTAGAGAAAACTTGGTAAAGGGCCACAAAAATTATGACATTTTGTACTGACAAATATATTAATTATCCTGATTTGACCATCACATATTGTACATAGGTATTGATGGTCAACTCTGTACTTTACAAATATGTATAATCAATTACATATCAATAAAAAATTAATAAAAATAATAAAGGTGCTTTCATCACCTACAGTTATTAGTAGCTTAACAGGTAGGAAAAGGATTTATAAATGTATAACATCCACAAAATGTTTCAATTGATGTTTTTTGTGCATTCTGGAGACTGTTCTAAATGCTAGCACAAGGATTAAAAATCAAATGTGGTGACTTTTGCAGCATAACGATAAGAGTTTCTTGCCAACATCATCCCCACACACTGCAAAAGCCATAATAAATTAGTAATAAAATTGTGCCTCATCCCTGGTAGTCAATTTAGCATTTTACATAAAGGAATATATACAGTCACTATTATCCCATGCGTTTTTAAAGTAAGAACTCTTTTAAATGGAATAAACCATTAAGGTTGAGCCAACTGGTATATTTTTCATTAGCTCATCATTCTGGACAATTTCAAAGAGCAAAACATGGCACGAACTTGATGTTACTTCTACTATCAAGCTGCCTCCAAAATGACTTCATCTTCTGAACAAATTCTGGCTTTGTTGGCTGGATTATCATGGAGGGACCAATTTATGAAAAGTCAAAAGGGTAGAAGTCTGAACTACATTGAACCCGTCAATTCTAAAAGAAATGTGAGATGGGCGAAAAGGGGGAGAAGAGAGAAAGCATATCTTAAAGTAATAAGTAAAATGGACATTTGTATTGTATTGTGTAATTTCTTTTTTTTTTTTTTTTTTTTGTCTTTTTCTGTGTCCGGCAACGGATCGCAACCCTCAGTGTCGCCCCCGTACCGGACCGGGACCGGCAACGGGATCGCAACCCTCGGTGTTGCTCCCGCGCCTCGCTCAGCCAGTGAGCGGGAACCGGTCTGTATGTGGGATCCAAACCCTCGGCGGGAGCACCGCCACGCTTCCCAAGCGGCGCACTATCGCAGTGCACCACCGGGCCGGCCCTGTATTGTGTAATTTCTGACAGGGAAAAAAACATTTGATGTGGAGAATAAAATGGAAATAAAAAAGATAGATCTAGTACTTAGAGGCCCTGGTCCCAATCACCAAAGGAGTAACAGGATGAGAACAGCTTTAGATGATCAAAGCTGTTTCCTCTTGAAGATTTAGGTTTATTCCTGGAATATTCCAAGAAAAAAATCCTACCTATATACAATGTTACCAAATAAACTAAATTTATGAAGATTATGAGTGCAGGCCAAAATCTCCAATACAGATAAGCTTTGGCTTTAGCCACAAGTTGGAATTTGGGGTCACAATGTTCCTCTGCCTTGACCAGTGTGGGGAAATGATACATTAACTCATTCAACATCCATTCTAATCCTCTTTCTCCTTGCCTACTTCTACTAGAGAGGTTGGAAAGAAGATACATTCCCAGAGTCTCTTTCAGCAAAGTGTGGCCAAAGATATATAGATGGAAGGAAGCTCCAGGAGAGCAAATTCTTTGTCACCTAAAGAGGCAAAATCTTGAACAGAAAACAATTGTTGTTTTTCTCACTTTTCTCTGCATAGACCACAGACACAACTCAAGGCATAGCCATGACCGTACTGCAAAAACAAGGCCAAAAAGCCACAGGGTGAAGATGGTGGAGGCAAGGAGAGACACTGGGCATCTTGATGTCTTTGAGCAGCTGTCACGTCATGGACCACGTAGCCCCAGCTTGTCAGGTAAGAAAGTAAACCCCTGACTTGTTTAAGGCACTCTGTGTCACAGCCACACATTCCTACCTGTAAAAGTCATCGATATTCTGGACCTCTCTAGCTATGTGCTAACTTATCAATGATCAACTTATCCAAAACCCCACAAGTGTTCACAGAGGTAATATTTCCTGAGAGAACTTCCTCCACACCCATGAGCGATGGGCTTGGACACCCACCTCAGGGCATCCTCACAGGACTCAGCACAAGCTGAAGGAGAACCCCAACCCAAGCCAGTCTGCCAGCAGCTCCTGAGCTCGTAACTGCCAAGCTACACAGCCTCGGATGTGTTTTTTCAATTAGTCTAGAAAGCAATTTTAACTTTCACTTCTGCTCTCACTCAACTACACTGTCCTATCAAACTTTCTGATTTGTTGAGGAAGCCTACAGCTAAATAATAAATCAAACACCCCCCACCCCTGAAAAAAAGGATTCACATGAAATGGAAAAAAAAAAAAAACCTGGCAAGCATTTGCTTTCTGGTATTTTGAAGTCTTTATTCACCACAAGGAACAGTACAGATGCTCCTGAACTAATGTTTCAGCACCACGTGCCTAGCACTGGGCTAAGCATTTTACATGAGTCCTCTCATTCAGAGCTCACAGCATCCCCATAAGGTGGGATTATTCTTACCACCATCCTACAGGTGCACAAGTAGAACATGTTAGCCCAGGCGCAGCTTTTTTTTGAAAAAGCTTCTTTCTAGACACCAATGAATGTCTCAAGCTCAGAGCAACAAATAACTAGAAGGGAGGTTAATTGATTTTGCTGCTAGTCTTTAATAAAAATATCAGAAGCAAATGGCTCAGGACCATCAAAGAATGAATAATACTCAAAGCAAGAACAATGACAACTAAAGAGAGTGAAAAGCCCTCTTTAAAATTTAGAATTCTGGGCCGGCCCGGTGGCGCACTGCTACTGTGCACCGCTTGAGAGCCCGGCGGCGCTCCCGCCGAGGGTTCGGATCTCACATACAGACCTGCCGCTCACTGGCTGAGTGAGGTGTGGGCGCAACACTGAGGGTTGCGATCCCATTGCAGGTCCGGTCCGGTACGGTACGGGCGCAACACTGAGGGTTGCGATCCGTTGCCGGTCACGAAAAATGACAAAAAAGGAAAAAAAAAAAATTTAGAATTCCATGCTTGTGTCTAACAGAGCTTTACTCAGCATGTACTCACCCACCTTCACAATGGCTAACGCACTCAACATACCGCAAGGTACCAGGAAGGCCAATAATAATATTTAGATAGCTCTGAATATTCATTAATCATAAGATCATTAATTCATTTTCCAATAGACTTGATTTTCATTTTCAACATAAGAATATGCACTTTGAATATTGTGTACAATGAATATTGTTATTAGTCTATTCAGCACTTCCTCTGTGGTCAGCACTGTAATGTTTTACATACATCTTTTTTCTCTTTAATTGTCACAACCACCTCAGGATGGAAGAACTATTATTTACACCCCCTTTTAGAAATAGGGTTGCAGGTGATGAATTTTCCCAAGCTCCCTTTTAAAAGGTAACACCAAGATTCAAATCTAGACCTGGCCCAGAGCCCTCAGCTCTTAACCTCTAAGTTCCATAAAGTTATTCGATTTGTCTTGTTGTTCATTAGCCTTGATCAAGCATTAGACAGAAAACTCTATTCATTTAAGCTTCACTCTTTATCTTCACTTCCAGTACTATCGTATTTTCATAACTGTTTGCTTCATATTTCTTCCTGCTCCCACAAAAATATCTAAGAAATTATTATTTATTCACCAAATCATAAGACGATCTTCACCAAAGTTTGCTGAATTAAAGAGATAACATAATTGCTGCTCATACTTTTAATCAGTGACATATAATAACCTCTGTTTAGTGGCCAGTTCTGCTACCCAAGTAAGCAGCAGTAAATGATACCCATTCTGCCTATCATTGTAAAAATGCAACATGGTTTTTAACATCTTTAGCCGCAGTATCGTAAAAGCCCACCAGATGTCAATCTCTGTTCATGAAAATAAGCCCTTATATCCACCCCCCCACACTTGTTAACACTCTACTTCATTTAGATTCCAACAAAAATGTCAGATACTTTACATGACTGTTCCAAAGTAGTTATTAGGAAAAAAAAAAAAAAAAAACATGAAAAACTAGTGATCTTTCCCTGCATTTTTGGCCTGGGGTTTTTTTATGTTTATCAATTCCATTAGGGTTCAATGATCATCCAAGAAAGGTATTTCATTACTTTGTCTGCTACCCATATTTTAACCTCACTGAATTTTTGGTCCATTGCATAGAAGAATTTCTCTGCTAATAAAAATACAACCCATTAAAGATTAACTTGCCCCCAGGACAGTCTCTCTGGAAACAAATTCCAAGCATTATAATCACCAATTTGCACTCTGAAGACTTAAAGGCAGACAATCTTATTTATCCTGATTTAAAGTGGAAACCTGCACATATTTTAAGGTGATTTTAAAAAGAAAAATGGCAAATCCAAATACACAATAATCAGAAACCTAACCAGGCAAATACAGACTTTACTTACTTGGCACTTTTTAATGAAAATTTTTCCACCCAAGAATATCTAACAATATTAGAATACTTGTTAACTTGCCAGAGTTCCTACTTTGGTTTCTACCCATTTTACATCTGCAATTATAAACTTGCAAAATTCTTTTATTCCCCAACTACTTATTAAGTATGTACTATACCAGGGTACTTCAAAAAGTTCGTGCAAAAACAGAAGTAAAAGACAGTGCAAATCCTTCCATGAACTTTTTGAAGTGCCCTCACATGTGATAAACTCTGGCAGGCATTAGAAATCTTTTGAACCCATGATGTAATATTCCTTATTAATAATAATAAAAGCAACAGATATTTATTAACCTCTCATCATTTAGCAAATACTGTGGCAAGTTTTAGCTTATTAGGCATTATTTCTTTCAATTCTTATAAAATCCTAAGATAAAGGTCCTAATATCATCCCCATTTTACAGATGGGCAAACTGAGGTCAGAGAGAAACCCAGAGGTCCTACAGTGACTTGAACCCAGGCCTGAGTTCTTCCAGTGCTCACACTTGATAGAGTCAGCTAGTATAAAGCACTAAGGTACATGATTATGTTTGGTTCAGGAAACTAGTCTTATTCCTTCAAACATGATGGTTCTACATAATTTGACACTGGGAAGCATGCATCATAAAATGCCCTGGTACACTGTGCATTGGGTCCTATTGTCAACTGTGTTCAGAGTTTACTTTCTTAGAAGGGATAATTTACTTATAGGTGATTTCGTAAAGTTAACCAAAGTACTATGTTCAATCATTCAGTGAATATTTCATTACAGGTTTTTGAAGAAATGTTCACGCTTAAGACTTTCTGTAAAAAAAAAAAAAAACTTATCACTGCAAAGCAATTTAGAACTATCTCAGATTAGAAAATCATATCTACAAGGGGAACAGCCTTCAAATTTTTTAAAAGTCTCACTCATATTTCATTTTATTCAAAACAGAAATTAATTAATTCAAAAAAGAAATCCACTTCTCAAGCTCGGGTAATACATGTGGGCTTCCCAGAAATTAACATCACTGTGGTTACTTGTCTGCGCACAAGTAAAACAGGTAAGGACAACATACTATTATTGGAAGAACCAGCTTTCACATCACTCCAAACTGATGTAGAAAACAAATTGGAAACTTATTGAAAAGGATGAGTACGTGCTTTTATCAGTTCAACCCAATCTCACAATATTTTCCTAACATAAATTTAACATTTTGTTTTAAAATCAGAAACTAAGTCAAAAAGAACCATGGAACGAATGAATAACTAAAATGAGTTACTGAAATGCAACTGGGGCTTTACTTTGCAAATCATTCTTGCAACATTCTTATCTGAACAGTTCATCAAATAAGAAACTCTCCTGGAAAGTTACATAATTTGAGGAGAAAAGAGAGGGAGTGGGAGAGACAGAGACCTGACAAGCATTAGGGATGTTTACTAATAAAAATAAGCAACAAGGGAGAGTTTGTAGCACATCCAAAAACGCCTGCCAAACACTCCTGCTATTTGTTTCCACCAAGTTATTGTTTTGGAAAACATGTTGTTCTGTCTTAAAATAACCTGCTTAATTGTTCTAAAAAGCCACTGCGTTTCCTCAGAGAGCTAAATCGCTCCCATGCTCCCATACTGCGATGTATTGACTGATAAAGTCAAAGTAAGTTATGCATAAAGCCACAAAGAAAGTTTGGAAAGCTCTAATCCTCCCGTAATAAAAGGACACTAGCTACTGAATGAATCTTCATCATGCGCCCTTAGTGAGACTAATGCCTGATCCTCTACAGGAACCTTAAGAATGGCAGTCATTCAAACTACCTCCTTCCTCTCTTTGGATATGGGAAATGAGCCACATCAGTGGCTACAGGTAGGCTAATAAATTAACATTTTTAAGGAAGGTCAAAATGACCTTGGACGTTTTAGCATTCACTCCAATGTTCACACTGTAAACCAGAATTTGTTTCCAGTCCAGTATAGCCCAGGCTTTTCTACCTGAGGAAGCCCCAGAGAAACTAAGGAGTTAAAAAAAATCCCAAACTGTGAAAAAGTCAGACACCCATAGCACAGGAAGATTTTTATGAACTGAATGTAACTCAAGATGTATTTTATAAGCCTGTCAGGGGATGAATACACACTGTCCTCAAGCACAGCAGCCCTGCCCTGACACAGTCCCCACGCTCTGGCCGCTCACCCCTCTCCTGGCCCCTCTGACTACAGAGTGGGGGGTGGGGGCGGGAGCTCCCGTCTTAAGCCTTGACATCTGCAGAGAGTTTCCCAGCAGCGGGACGAGGCCCCTCAGCTGGAGGAAGTGGATACTGACAAGGGGAGGGAGTGAAAGAAACAGAGCTAGAATTCGGGGACACCAGGGGGTGGGGTGGGGAGAGTCACGCACACTCCGTGCGGTCTGAGAGGGTTCGGCTGGGGGCAGCCCAGGCGTCCGGGCTGAAGTTGGCATCTCCACAGTCTAGAACGCAGCGAGTTAGCACAGGGCCCCGGGTGCCTGGAGACCTGAGGGACGCGGAAGGGTGGGGAGTCCTGCGAGGTCTCCAGTCCCTGGTGTCCGGCTCCGCGGAGGAGGGGGCCGGGAGCTAACGCGGCTGCGGGCCGGCGTAGCGGGCGCAGGGCCGGGCGGGGGTGTCCGGGAAGGAGCTGGAGGGCTCGGTCGGGGGTCCGAGAGCGCGGGGGGATGCCTACCTTGTAACATGGCCTCAAGTTTCTTCCTGTCCACGCGGAAGCGCTCTTCGCTCCACTCGGGGCTGTGCAGGGGCGCGCCGGCGACCAGGTCGTCCTCGGAGCCGGGCATGGGCGAGTCGGTGCTGCGCTCGCTGTTGGAGCCCGGGTCCGACTGCGCCGCCAGGTAGCCGGGCTC
>NW_007730694.1:80918-101633 GCF_000696425.1 Galeopterus variegatus
GGGCGGGCGGCCCCTGGCGCTCACACCCGCGCGCACACACCACGTACACAGCACCGTTCTCTGCACTTACGCGTACCAAGCCCGTCCCGCGCGCGTACTCGCGCAGCTCTTCAGACAGGCGCTCTGAACGCGGCGGAGTGCGCGCACAAGTCCTCGTCTCCACACGCATCACCGGCACACACCACTGCGTGCACTTACACGTACAAACCCCGTCCCCTACATACTCTCCTCGTTCTCCAGACAGCCACACGCCAGGCTCAGTCACAGCACACTCCGGAACGCACACGCAGTGCGCGCATGATTCCTCTTCTGTTTACACCCCCATGCGACACCCTAAGACTCACAGCCCCCGTCGGTCCCACAATTCAATCTGAGGAGGGAGGGAGAGAGGAAGCTTGGAGATAAAACAACGTCCGTCTTTATGAGACTTCACCACGGACATGGCTTGCATGCAGTTCATTCCTCCAGCCAACGTTCAACGCACAGACCTCCTCTCATCCCAGCAAAGTGTCTGGTGGACAGGAGGCTTACTCTCTATTCTGAGGGAAGGGGGTTATTTTCTGGAATGGAGTGAGGAATCATTTTCGCTGTGATTCTCAAGGAACGGACTTTTAAGATTTAAGAAGGGGGGAGGGGGGAAGAGAAAAGAGGCTCAGAGAGCGCAGTGGCGGTTCGCCGGACCCAGCTGGCATCTGGGCGGGGCAGTCTTGTCAGGGACTGAGGCTCTTCTCTGTTGTCTCACAGATGGTGGTGGGTAACCTCTGATCTTAACTGCCCGGAGCCTGCCTACCTACTGACTCTCTCAAACTTGGATATGAAGCACCAGGGGAAAGGAGATTCGCTTTACCAGGTGTGCCCTTGGAACTCTATTTTCCCAGTTCACAGGGATTCATACCCCTCTTTTGTTTTATGTCCAAAAGCACAAAGATTTTTTTACTCTTGAGGGGAAGGAGGATGGAGATAGCCATTTGTCACTGTGCCACAGAGGGAGACTTACTGGCCTACATGTGGGGCAAGGTGTATCGTTGGCATGAGCCCCTGGATAATCGTGCCTAAGCTAAATCAAAATTCTTGCAGGTTCAGCTGCCTAGTTAACAAGAACAGACTCTGTGCTGGGACTGATAAGGAAATTGAGACATGGGGAGTCAAGTGACCTGACTAAGGTCACATAGTGGCAGATAACGGAGCCAGGAATTGAACCCAGGTCTGTGTGTCTGATACTTAATCTCCACAAAATCCTGCCTAAAGCAGAGAACCCTCCTGCTCAGAGTCGCCTTCTGAAGAACTGAATGTAGACACACAGCTTACCTGCTGTACTCACCACCATGGGTTCCTTCTCTGAACTTGTTAATTACTGTTATTAATTATGGTATAAGGCACTAATTTTGGTACCAGAAGGGTTTTTCTAGGGACATCCCCACTGCCTTCTGTCAAGGATGGTTACCATCTTTTTCTGTCAACAAATATTTGTTGGGATCTTTCTATGTGCTGGATGTGATGTTAGGCCTAAGGAAAAGTGAGCAAAGATAGACACGATCCATGTGCTTCTGGAACTAACACTCTAGTGAGAAAGAGAGAATATTGACCAAAAAAAATAAATAAATAAGTCAAATAAATATAAAATTGTGCCTATAGTAAGCACTACAAATAAGAGACTCAAAATTTGAGAAAACCTGTAATAGAATAACTGGGTTCCATCAAAGAGGCCAGTGGAGGCTTCTCAAAAAAAATACCTCTGGAACTCAGAACAGAAGTTTGAGAAGAAATTAACTAGGCAAGAAAGGGGAGGGAAGAGCCATTACTAAAAATGATCATTTGATCATAGTAACATCCCTGAACGTCGGTATGACAATTATCCTCATTTTATAGTCGAGGAAACTGAAGCACAGGAGGTAAAATGACCCACTACAAATGATCATTTGATCATAGTAACATCCCTGAACGGCGGTATGACAATTATCCTCATTTTATAGTCGAGGAAACTGAAGCACAGGAGGTAAAATGACCTACCCAAGGGTTGCACAACTGAGTTGCAGAAACAGAATTTGAGCCCAGCCAGTCTCCACTGAAAACTAGTCTCCAGGTGCATTACACTTAGCCAGCAAGCTCTATCAGCTCTCTACAGAATCCGCACAAGGGAAGACCTTGTGGCAGGAGGAGGCACCATGCATTCCTTTGCTGGAGGAATTAAAAGAAGGGCAGCATAGCTGGTTCAGGAAAACAAGGAATTGGATAGTAGTAACTGAGGCAGGTGATGTAAGACATAGAACATGTAATTATAGGCCAAATTAAGGAGTTTTTGTGTTCATCTTTAGAACAAAAGAAAGCTTTGTGGAGGCTTTAAGTGAAGGTTTATATACTTAGGTTTGCATTTTTAAAAGATGATTGTGGCTATAGTGTGAAGAACAGATTGAGGGACAAGGGGAGAAATAGTTGGACCAATCAAGAGACTATCAAGGAAGCATAGATAATAGATGCCAGTAGCTTATCTAGGTGCTGAAGATGGAGAGACAGGAGAGGATTTGAGAAATATTTTGATGGTATCACCAACTAGATGGTAATGGATTGGATACAGAGTGATGATGGGAAGGGAAACGTCAGGAATTTCTCTAGGGTTCTGGCTAACATCATTGGAGTGAGATAGGTGCCATTAACTGAAATAGGGAACACTAGGAGAGAATTCCAGTGGAGGAAAGATCATGAAGCTAAATTAGGCATGCCAAGTATGAAATACCATTGAGACCTCCAAGAAGTTATGTTAAGTAAGCAATTGGATGTGTGGGTCTGGAGTTCAGTAAAGAGATCTTGGCTAGAGATAAAAATGTGTGATTTATTTGTTCGTAGGTGATAATTTTTGCCATATGAATGGATATGACTACATAGAGAAAGAGAAGAGAGTTAGAAGGAAAGAGAATCAAAGAAAGGGCATTTTAAAAATTCTGACACTGGTAAAGTAGAGGACAGTGTAACGTGAAAGGAGATAGAATCAGCAGTGAGAGAAGAGTAAAATAAATAATTAAATAATTAAATAAATAAAGTTTTGTCATGTAATCCCAAGAAAAAGACTTTCAAAAAGGAAAATGTGATCATCTCTGTACAGTAAAGGAGGCTGTGATTTTGTCAAGTATATGTTTGGTCTTTGTTCCAGTCTCCTGGCATAACAACTCATAAAATCTTTGGATTCTGCAAAGTGAAAAATGTCTTATTATATGCCAATGAGTTGACTGACAGCTGGCTGGTCAGGATGAGGGCTGGTCACTGGAAGGACTAAGGTATGAATAGAGGGTTGGGACTTTCAGCCCCACTCCCCAACCTCTAGGGAGGGGAGAGAGGCTGATGGTTGAGTTGATCACCAATGGCCAATGATTAAATCAATGATGCCTACATAATGAAGATTCCATTAAAAAAAAAAAAGAAAGACTAGGCTCAGAGAACTTCCAGATAGCTGAACATGTGGAGGTTCCCTGATGGTGGCACATCCAGGGAGGGCGTGAATGTTCTCTAGCCCTTCCTCATACCTAGCCCTGTGCATCTAAACCAGTAAATGTGTTTCCCTAAGTTCTTTGAGCTGCTCTAGCAAATTGAACCCAAGGAATGGGTTGTGGGAGTCCTGATTTATAACCACAGATCAGTCAGAAGCACAGGTAAAACAACCTGGGGCTTGCAATTGGCATCAGAGATAGGGGGAAGTCTTGTGGGACGGAGCCCTCGACCTGGGGGGATATGATGCTATCTCCAGATGGACAGCATTGGAATTGAATTGGAGGGCACCCAGCTGTTATCACCTGCAGAATTGCTTGATTCCTTGGTGTGTGATGAAAAACTCCCACACATTTGGTCACAGAAGTCTTCTGTGTTGATTGTCTTGTCGAGTGAGAGAAGAGGAAAAACAGTTTGTTGTTTCAACAGAGGTCAACACTTTTTTAATAGAGATCACTATGACCTTAGTAAGAAAGTCAGAATGGAGTGGAAAGGAGTGAATATAGCTAGTGAAATGAGAAGTAATAACAACTCTTTGAGAGGGGTTTGGCTGAGAAGGGGAAGAGAGAACAATAGCTGAAGGATAATGTGGGTAGAGGGAGGGCTGTTTGTTTATGTGTTCATTGGTTGGTAGGTTGTATGATTGATTTTATGGTTTGTGAGGTTTGATCATGTTTAAAAAGAAAAAATCCAGTTGACAGAAATTGATTACTTCAAAAAAACGAATCAATATTATAGGCCTTTGAGAGCATAAACAGAATGGATTCCAAGACACAAATAGAGGAGAAACAGCTCATCAGAAAATGAGTAAGATGGGTACAAATGTAGGCCAGTTTGTAGGTTTCATTTCCAGAATGCAAGGGAATTCCCATCTGATGGCTTTTGTTTTACAAAAAGAGTTAAAGTTATCTGCTCAAAGAGTAGGGGAAGGAGAGCTGTCAGAAGTTTGAGGAAAGTAGAGGTTTTGTTTTATTTTGTTTCTTGAGAGGTTTTAAAATAGCCTTTTGCATATTTAAAAGGATGAATTGGCACTGTTGGGAATTTAGCTGATGTTGACAATCTTAAATTTATAATGGGATCAGCCTGCTTGTCCTGTGGAGTTCTCCAAAAGTACTCAGCTTCTTGGGTTCAGCACAGAAGAAACACAGGAGTCCTGCCAAATGGATACAGCACCAGGATCCAGAGGCAATGGAGCAATGCCTGATGGAAAACAATTTCCAATGTAGAAGTTTATACCCAGCAAAACTGTCAACCAAACCTGAGGCTAAATGCATTCTAAGGTATGAGAGATCACAAAAAAAAAATTATTTTCCTATAGCCTGTTTAAGAAAGCTGGTGAAGATTATGTGCTGCCAAAATGAGGAATTAAATCAAAATGAAGAGAAAAACATGGAACGTGGAAAAAAAGATCCAGCACATAAAAGAGGCGAAGGGGTTCCTCAGGATGAGCATGAAAGCACTCATATTGGAATAGGTCAGAAGTCATTATTTTCCTATAGCCTGTTTAAGAAAGCTGGTGAAGATTATGTGCTGCCAAAATGATGAATTAAATCAAAATGAAGAGAAAAACATGGAACGTGGAAAAAAAGATCCAGCACATAATAGAGGCGAAGGGGTTCCTCAGGATGAGCATGAAAGCACTCATATTGGAATAGGTCAGAAGTCACAGCATTGAGATTTCTTCTAGATTAAATAGAATTCCTGAAGTATATGAACATATTCAAACATGATTGAGACAGTTAGTGGAGACTTTGGGGTTAAATTAGTGATTGGTTGATAGAAAACTATGGTACAAAAAATAAAGACAATTATTAACTCCAAGATAACATAACATTACACAGAAAAGCCAAAGTAATTAGAGTATGCAACATAAATATGGATCTAAATCATAATATAACTAGATTAGGAACTTGGGGGATTGGGAAGTGTGTGTAGTGGGGGCTTTGTGTGGGGGAGGGGAGACAGTGGTGAAAAATGAAACCTCATTTGCTCTAAGGGAACATCAATAGATAATGGCAAAAACTTTTTTAAAATCAAGAAGTAGCAATATAAGCATATTATTTGGAAATACTGAGG
Organism: Galeopterus variegatus; assembly: GCF_000696425.1. Lineage (NCBI taxonomy): Eukaryota > Metazoa > Chordata > Mammalia > Dermoptera > Cynocephalidae > Galeopterus > Galeopterus variegatus. The sequence continues at coordinate 86,475 of NW_007730694.1, forward strand.
TAAAAATAGAATCAAGCTAAAAGTGTTAGAAATGGTTGCCTTTAGGAAATTTAGGAAGGCATGTGGTACTTCTGGTTTTTATACAAGTCTTCAAAAACAATTTGATTCTTTAAACCATATGGGTACATAACTTTAATTTTAGAAAAACAAATGAAATAATGCATGCTTATTATACCATTATAGAAATGATAAATAAATATCAGAACCTTGAATTTGTGACTTCTGAGTCCTATGCTCTTTCTACAAAAATTGAATCAGAGTTGAAAATTGACAATCTTTTTGTGTTCATACATCATATATGCTTTATCTGTTTTTATTTTTCTATTTCATTCAAGAAAATATTACTTTTCAATCAATTCAAAGTATAGGAACAGATCAGATGCCAAGTAATCAATTGGATAGATTTTTTTTAATGGAGTTAGGCTCTCAAAAAGAAATCAGTGGTAAAAATTTAAATAACTAAGATCACAAAAAATCTTCAAGTTTGCAAAGTATGAAACCCATACCAGATTTTTAGATAAACAAGATGTGTTATCTTATATCTACCGTAGAAACACATTTCCAACCTTGGTCAGTGATCATCTGATGAAAAAACTCCTTGGGGAACTTTTTAAAGCAAAATGGACTGTTGTTCCTTTCCAGACACTCTAAGTTTCCCTGAATTTGTTTCTTCTAAGGCAAAATACAAAAATATCAATCTGGAAGTTGTGTATTTTGTAATAGTTTCAGAAGTTTATATTAAAACTACTTTTCTATTTTAATTTAAAACATTAGCATTTCAATTATGTTTGAATAATGTCAACATATGGCCAGATATTACTCCATTAAATTGCTTACAAATTTGGGCCTATTGGGCCTATCCCACCTCATTCTCTTTTTGCATTTCACGCTCCAACAATACTGAACACTAATTCCTGGTCTAGTCCTGTTCTGTCATCTCAAGCTCTTTGCAAGCAGTGTTCCTCCAACCTGGATTATTCTGATTTTGTTCCCCTGCCTTCACAAACACGCCACCAGCAGGCTGATTTAGCTTCTCTTTATCATTTGTTTCCAGTGAATATTGTGGTTATTCCCTTTAAAACAATTATCTTTTATAAACGAAATATTGTTTACTTATTATCTCTATCATCGTCATCATTATATGTCTGATGTCTGAGTTCTTGAAAGCAGAAAAACGTCTTTTCACCATTGTGTCTCTGGCACCCAGCAATTGCCTGCTACAGGTTGACAAGCATTTAACTGCGCACCTAGAAACATGTTTAGAAACTAATTTGTGATACAGTTTGCATGAATATGTAACTATAGAGTAACTAGGTTGAGGAGGAACATAAAAAGAAGAGGTAAACACTAATGCCAGAATTAAAGGCAGCTGATAGATTGGAACATTCTCTCTTCAGTTTGCAGCTGAGGAAACAGGGCTGGAGAAATGAGACAAATTGATGAGTGCCACATTTTGTGAAATAAACTTTGAATCATTAATGTTAAAGCCGAAAAATTATCTTATCTAGTCCTACTACTTCACAGGTCAAGAAATTGAGACCCAAAGACTCAAAGAAAAAATAAAATTCTGCAAATATAGTTTAAAATGTATGAAAAAGCTGACATTCAGAAAACCATGCATAGAAACCATTCATTTCATCTTAACTTTTTTTTTTCAATAGAAACTTTTTGGTCAAGAATCTACGTAGTTATGTTATAATGCAGTATATTTTGGAGATCAGCTTGCTATGAAGTGCACAGTCTAGTAAGGTTCATGGATTCTAGTAGTTTTCACTGTCTTTCAAATTAACTCCAATGCAGAAAGCCCTTACAGAAAGTTAATAATAATAGAGTTGTTCTGGTTGAAGAAAGATGGGAGATTCTCACCAGCTCAACATCTTCCTCCCATAATCTCAGGGTTCCAAGGGCTCAGTCTTAACACTGCTGATTCCTTTCTCTCTCTGTCTCTCTGTCTCTCTGTCTCTCACACACACACATTTATGCCTGGGTACAAGGGAAGCACACCAAACCAAAGGGATTCGCTCAAATTACATAGCTCAAAGCACCAACTCGTGTTCAGCTTTTTATTGCTTTCCCATCAGAAAAGGAGGGATTTTGTGTTTTCTAGAAGTCGAGGGCAGAAGATATCTCGATAATAAAAAGAATCCCAGAATTCTCTTACTATTTCAATAAAATAAGCTTCTGATAAGGAATATTTAAAAAGTAAAAATTTTCACTGGGGTTTTTAACACCCCAATGCTGAAAAGTGATAGTAGAGAAAACATGAGTCATCGGAAGGAAAATAGAATGGATCAAGAACGAAGAAGAAAGTTAAAGAGCAGGCAGAAGAATATGAGGACACTTCAAAAAGTTCATGAAAAAATAGAATTAAAAGATAATATGAATCTTTCCATGAACTTTTCGAAGTACCTTTGTAGAAGAAGGAAATGAACTTTTCCCAGTCACTTACTTGTTCTGACATTGCCTAACACAGGACTTTACAAAAAGAGAAAAGAAACAAGCAAACAGCAATACTATGTTGAAACTGCCACCCACAGAGATATTTAAGCCCCAGCCTCACAGCTTCTTCAGTTGTCCAGGTTTCAAGGTACATGTTAATTGTGCTTTTGATCTACAGTACCAATATTTTACCCTGTCATCCTTTTACTCCTGGACTAACACTCACTCGTGAATTTATTCTCAAAGCCCCTCGGGGACCGAGAAAAATGAAATGTTTTTTTCAAAAGACAATGGAGTAAGCATGTGCAAAGTTGCACCTTCCTAAAAGTTTTTTTTTTTTTTTTTTTGATGGACCAACAGTCTGCTGGCAATATGACTTGTAGATCTAGCCAGAAACAAAGACTACAAAGCCATAAAAGTGTCCAACCCACAGGGATATGAGAACTGGCTCTGCTTCTAACACCACACTCAGTTAAAAGGTAAATTCCACCAATGCCTCTTATGTGCTAAATCTCACATCAAATGAGAAGAAAATTATTCCAGAAATTATGGCCAATGGAGCATTGAAAGTGAGCCTCCCTGGGCAGTGTGTGTGGCAAGAGTGGGTCATAGCAGGAAGAGAGTGGATCATCAAAGGAAGAACCAGGACCAAAATCCACAGAAATCCCACTGGGCAAATACATGGCACACACTCTACCACACCCCCAACCTCCTCTCATGGCTGACAAGACTGATTAATAACAGCCCTTTTCCACTCCAGCTCAGGAAATGCTTCTCCATAATCGTCCAAACAGCCAAGACAAATCATTTGACATTGGCCTCAATATGAAACTTTGTGGCCATGTTGGATACAGTGCTGTGCTTGAGGGACTAGAAGACAGTCACTCAATTAACACAGGCAGTTGACCCCTCTTGCAGGATAGGTGAGCCTAGCAGCAAAGGAAATAAGTATCCTGGTCATTATCTCTCTGTCGTGCCCTTAGAATCCCTGTGTTTTTGTACAGCTGAAATGAACGGGAATCAAATTGAATCTACTACAGGTCCAGAACATGGTAGTGAACTGTGCCATGTAGAACTATCAAATAGTATGTACCTGCAAACAGTCCTAAAATGGACATTAGGAGACCTTGGCTTAATTCTCATTTTCTCACTAGTTCTGTAACTGTAGGCAAGTCTCTTAATTTTGATGGGCCTAATTCCTCATCTGTAAAAATTGAGACTAGGTTGCTTTGGGCTATGTAAATTTTCAGGTTTCCTCTAACCCTAAATTTACGTGACTTGAAGAAATTACTCATTTGGAAAATAATTACTCAGTTCAGCAACAGATAGTTTCTAGTTAGAAAAAGTTATTTCAAAAAAGATTGTAGAGCTGATTTCCATGCTTAGAAAAGAAAAGAATGCATAGAATCAGAGAAGAACTGAAAAACTATCAAATTCAATGTAGTGAAAATAGTAGCTCATAAAGGGATAGGCTAATCAAAGTCATTTTCACACAGAAGTAAGGAATGTAGACCTTCAGATCAGATCCTCTGGCTTTCGGGCCAGCTAGGCTACTTACTACTTGTATGATTGATATCTGAGGAGTATTCAAAATGTTCATGGAAAAATTTTTATTAGTCTTTTTTTTTTTTTTTTCCTTTTTGTCTTTTTTCGTGACCGGCAAGGGATCGCAACGGATTGCAACCCTCAGTGTCGCACCCGTACCAGACCGGGACCGGCTATGGGATCGCAACCCTCGGTGTTGCTCCCGCACCTCGCTCAGCCAGTGAGCAGCCGGTCTGTATGTGGGATCTGAACCCTCGGCGGGAGCGCTGCTGCTCTTCCCAAGCGGCGCACTGTAGCAGTGCGCCACCGGGGCCGGCAAGTCTTTTAATTCTATTCTTCCATGAACCTTTTAAAGTATTCTTGTATTAGTTATCTGTTGCTGCATAATATATAACCCCAAGAACTGGCAGTTCAAAATGACAAGCATTTATTATCTGTGGCTTTTTATGGGTCAGGAATCTGGATACAGCTTAGCTGTGTGTTTCTGGATAAAGACCTCTCACAAGGCTGCAACCAAGTTGTCAGCTGGGGCTGTGGTCTTATTCAAAGGCTCAACTGAGGAAGGATCCACTTTTATCACTCACGTGGTTATGGCCAGGGTTCAGTTTCTTACTGGCTATTGGATTGAGGGCCTCAGTCCCTTGCTATCTGTTGACCAGAAGCCTCCTTTAGTTCCTTCTACAACATACAACATGCCAGCTGTCTTTCTTCAGAGTGAGCAAGCAAGAACGCAAGAGAGAGGGAGTGTCCAAGCCACATTTTTTTCTGAGCTAATCTCAGAAGGGACATGCCATATATTTTCCATATTCTATTTATTAGAAGCAAGTCACTTGTCTCAGCCCACACTCAAGGGGAAAGGATTACACAAGGGCATGAATACCAGGAGGCACAGATAATTGGTGCCATCCTAGAAGCTGCCAACTTCAAATTGGAACCAGATACTTTACCTCTCTAAACCTCAGTTACCCCTTATTTAAAAATGGGCATAAAATAGCTACATCCAAAAACTGTTGTAAAGTTTAATGAACATTTTATAAAAAAACAATTCATTCAGTAGCTGGAATGAAGTAAGCACTCAATAAATGATGAATACTACTTTTAATAGTTTTGTGCTTTACTAGAGAAATTAAGAAATCTACTGGAGGAGAGAAGACATATTCATATACTAAAAAGATAGATAATGGAAGGGCCGAGCCCGTGGCACACTCAGGAGAGTGTGGCGCTGGGAGCTCAGCAGCGCTCCTGCCGCGGGTTCGTATCCTATATAGGGATTACCAGTGCACTCACAGTGCTCGCTGGCTGAGAGTGGTGTGGCCAGTCTCAAAAAGGACAAAAAAAAAAAAAAAAGATAGATAATGGAATATGGAGGGGGGGCGGGAAGTGTGTTTTCAGAAACTCCCTGAATCCTGCCCCTACCCCCACCCCTCAAAAAAAAAAAAAAAAAAAAAAAGATAGATAATGGAATATGGAGGGGGGGCGGGAAGTGTGTTTTCAGAAACTCCCTGAATCCTGCCCCTACCCCCACCCCTCAAAAAAAAAAAAAAAAAAAGACAAAACAACTAGATTGTAAAACCAAAAACCCACTGACAACATACACAAGACAACTAGGTGAATAGGTATCCCCACAAACCCCAGAATAGAGGCTAAAGGGGACAGCATCAGGAGAACCCCAAAACTGTCATCAAGTACTCATTGGAAGCACAAAAAGCTAACCTAAATTCAGCAGCTGAAACTGGGTGGAAGTTCTGCAGGATCCAATTTGTATGTGAGAGCAGCGGCATAGCACCAAGTTCTGACTGTTGGTGCCGAAGTGGTCTGGACTCAGTGAACTCTTGAAACTAAAACACCAAAGCTCTCTTCCAGGTCAGGTCTCTCTATTGAGGAGAAACTTCTGGCAATAGGATCAAATTGAGTAGGACAAGGAAATAGGGACAAAAGAAAGAAAAGGTTAAGATACAAGTAAAAGGGAAGAGAGGAGGCAAATTTTAGAAGTATGGGGCATATATTTTTATCTCTTTGGTATAATCTACCTTGACTTAAAAATGAGCAACAGAAATAGAATGAGGTTCAATTCTGCAAAAAAGGGGAATAAGAAGTCAAATAATGTAGGAGATATCCCTAATGATAATGAAAACATGATGGAAAGACATGCCCTTTAAATAGGTAAAAACTGTAACAAATTTTCAAAACAAGTAAAAAGAAATGTTGTAAATAATAAAAGAATAAGTAAATAAATCAGAATTGGATACTTTGATATGAGTGGACAGTATGAAGATTTGAAAGAGAGGATAAAGAGCACAGGACGCAATTAAAATAAGTAAGTTTAAGTTAATAAATTAACACTAAATTAGAAGAAACAAAAGAGCATATAAACACAATGAATTACGTCTCAAGAGAAATAAAGATGGAAAGAAAAATATTTTCAATCAAAAAGAAATGAAGAAAGATATTTTTAAAAAGAGATTTGAGAGAAAGTGATAGAGAACATTGGGAAGAAGCTTTCGTGTAATAGGAGTCTCTGAAGAGGAACATCAAGCAATGGGGCAGAACAAACACTAAAAAATGTAATTTCAGAAACTTTTCAGGAAGCAAAAGAGGACATAAGTCTACATATTTAAAGGAAATTCCCTGAGAACCTAGAATAATCAACCCAGAATAGCCAACCCTGAGTCTTGCTCTAGTAAAAAGTACTTTATTTTAAATAAAAAGAAAAAATTATTTGTGTTACCAGGCAAAAAGACTAAGTTACTTATAAGGAAAAATAGTAAGATTGTCATTAGACTTTTCAATGGTAACACTTTATGCTAGAAGACAAATAAATAATATTTTTAAACTATTCAGAAAAGGAAAATTAAGCTATTCAAGAAAAAAAAAAAAAAAAAGGAAAAACTCCCAGACCAAGGATTTTATATCCCGCCAGATTGACTTACTGATATAAAAGGGTACAGATAAATTGTTAAGAACATACTTAGGAAATGCAAGGGGTCTTCAAAAAGTTCATGGAAAATGTGTATTGTGAAAAAACTATTTCATGGATTGCAAAAATTTTTTGCACCAAAATAAACTCGTACTAACTTGTTATAACATGTCTGAACAGGATCTAGTCTGAAGCACTAAGAAGGATCAGACATCAGTTTGAAAAGAGCCCCTATCAGAGCAACAGGAATTCTGCTAAAATTAAAGCAAAAACAAACATCAAATTTATAATGGAGCGTGGGTGGAAGAATGGTGAAATCATTGATCCTTTATGAAAACTTGATGGGGACAATGCCCAAAAGGAAATCAGCTGTTTACAAATGGATACTCATTTCCAGAAGTCCCAGAAGTGATTTGAAATTCACTGTTCTCAATTCTTATTCCAGCAAAACATAACCTCAATGTCCAGATATGATTCCTTTCTTTGAAGCCAGGTCTTGCCAGCTAGAGTTCAAGTTATAACAGAATATAGTTCGTACCTGCAATATGTCTTTCATTGAAGCAATAAGGTATCCAATTACATATTTCTTTTTTTAATAAAAAGGAAAATTAAACCCTCTGATGGCATTTTTCTTCTTGAAAATCAATAGGGAAACTCCCAGAACCGTTCATCAATCCATGCTCAAGTAAATTATTCAAAAATTCAAACCACCCAAATCCCACATATTTGGGATTGAATTTCCCTCTCAAATATCTTTCAGTTACTGCAATATTTTAACCCCATGCTAAATTCAACCAACAGTTATACAGTTCAATATTCTCTGATTACAGTGGGTACTTGGTGAAAACAAATGGAATCTGGATTTAATTCCCATATTAAAATTGCCTTTGAATATTATAATTTGCATTTCATAAGGCCAAAGGCAAGATGGCTAAAATAACATTCAAAGGGAACATGTGATTGGCTAAATTGAAGAGGAAATAGTGTATTATCAAATCTCAAGGTCAGATATACAAAAGCTTAGCCTTTCTTTTGCTGGCGTTTTCAATGCCAACAAATTGAGTCTGGCAAATTGCTTAAACCAACAGTAGAAAAACTCGCTCTTCTTGGCAAAAATCTTCATCTTTCTGAATTACTTCTTCTTTCTCTCACCCTTGGTCATAGTGGTTTTGTTCTTACTCTTCCACTCGTACAGCATCTATGACATTTCTGCATACAGTATCTGAACTTCAAGTAAAGCGAGTGTGGAAAAAAGAAGAATCATCAGCGGAGGCTGTTTGTGTATGTACACTGTCTACTTGATAGATATTTTCTCATTTTTAAGACTCTAGTCACTTCCTCAGTGGATACTTTTCTAACCATCCCTATCCCAAAGGCAGAATCAACCACTCCTCTGATCTAACCTCTCTTCTGACGTCTTCATAGTATGTCTACCTCTGGTATGTCTATTCTATCATGGCACCTCTGACAATTCAGGTACTCTAGTCACTTCCTCAGTGGATACTTTTCTAACCATCCCTATCCCAAAGGCAGAATCAACCACTCCTCTAATCTAACCTCTCTTCTGACATCTTCATAGTATGTCTACCTCTGGTATGTCTATTCTATCATGGCACCTCTGACAATTCAGGTATTGTACACATATGCATCTTCATCTATTAGATCATGAGTCCCTTAAGAGCAGGGTCTATCTCTTTTGGCTTTATCTTTATATCTCCAGCACTTAAAGTTGACACACTGGAGGCACTAAATAAAGTGAATAAATTCTACTTGTCAACAAAACTGAATAAAAAGTGAAAAAGAAGAAACAATCAGGAAATCTGCTCAAGTTAAAAAATAACAAATATGATTTCTTTTTTTTTTCTCAAGTGACCAGCTGTTTTGACATGCAGACCTGATTTTGACATGATTATTTTCGTAGTCCTTAAAAGGAAAGTCATTTCAAGGAAGGAATTAAATAACAAAAGAAAAAGAAAAATATCCCTTGGTAAATGGTGCCTATTTCCTAATTCACAGCCGTTTACTATCAGCTTGCTGCTGGTTGTAAACATATTTGGTAGAGCAGAGTTAGGTGTGTGTTCAAATTCTCAGGTCAAATAATTTGACCTGTCCCCAATTTATTTAGGAATATAAAGTTCTCATACAAATTTCTTCTATTTTAAATTCTTCTATCAGAAGGTTTTTGAATAACTTTGAAAACAACTGCTGTTTGTCTATTGACAAGTCAATTGAATTTACTTATTAAGTGTAGATTAATAGAATTCAATTATTATAAACCTATGCTTACTTAGACAACTCATCTTTGCCATGGCCTTCTTTGCTTGTGATTGTGAATTAATAACTCATAATCAGAAAAACAAGAATGCCCAGGTCCCCCCTTGGCATCCTGTGACTACAAAATGGGAATGGCATTTATATCCAAGCACTCTCTGTGCTAGACGAAGCTATTATCGCTCAGCTACAAACCACCCTTCTATACTGCTCCATGATGGTAGGACTGGGACTCTGCAAATGCTGTTTCTGTTTTGTGGGAGCAGTTCTGTTAGGTTCTGTGAGTGGAAGCAATAGAGGGAGGCAGGAAGGCTAGAGGAGGAAGAAGGGACTTGCTCCTTTTCCTTGTACTTCCTGTTCCTGACATTGCTGCCCCAGCAACGTCCTTTTCAATCCAGTGACAAAGTTTAGTTCCAGTTTCCAGCTTCTTCCATCACTGCCAAGACCAGCCTCATCACATGCCCTCAGAGGTAGCAGCAGCAGGTGGCACACTCCCCCTCCCCAATGGAGGTCTCATTCCTAGTCTATGGGGCCCCTCCAAGTTTCCAGGTTTTGATAATCTACCAATTTCTTTGAATCCTCTAGTCATGGGGGTCACAGTCATTCCCTACAAGTATTTATCTGCACTACCCTAATGTTCCCTTTTTGCCTTGTAAGTCCAATACTGTTTAATCAATTTCCTCTATTAAATTCTAACTGTTAAAAATAACTAGTATGTTTTTTGTTTTCATGACTGAGCCTTAATGCCTTATTTGATTTGTGAATGTATAACTCATACATGGGGAAACAAGGATGCTTGGTCCTCCTTTAGCAATCTTTAACTGCAAATGTGGGTCACATTTATAATGGGGGGCTGAGTTCTCCCCCCCTTTTAAAAATTTTTATTTTCTTGTGGTAAGAACACTTAATATAAGATCTACTCTCTTAACAAATTTTTAACTGTACAATGCAGTATTGTTATCTATGGTTACAGTGCTGTACAGCCAACATCTAGAACTTATTCATATTGCCTAACAGGAAACTTATGCCTGTTGATTAGTAACTCTCCGTTTCTGCTTCCGCCAGTCCCTGGCAACCACCATTCCTTTCTGATTGTATGAATTTGACTATTTCAGATACCTGGTGTAAGGGGGATCATTAAGCATTTGGATTTCTGTAACTGACTTATTAAACTTAGCACATTGTCCTTCAGGTCCATCTATGTTGTTGCATCTTGCAAAATTTCTTCTTTTCTTATGGCTGAATAATATTTCATTGTATGTACATACCACATTTTCTTTATCCATTCATCTTTTTTTTTTTTTTCCCTTTTTCCGTGTCCGGCAACGGATCGCAACCCTCAGTGTCGCCCCCGTACCGGACCGGGACCGCAACCCTCGGTGTTGCTCCCGCGCCTCGCTCAGCCAGTGAGCGGGAACTGGTCTGCATGTGGGATCCAAACCCTCGGTGGGAGCGCCGCCACGCTTCCCACCAGGCCGGCCCTTTATCCATTCATCTCTTAATGGTCATTTATTTCCACACCTTGGCTATTGTGAATAGTACTGCAGTGAATATGGGAGTGCTAATATCTCTTCAAGATCCTGATTTCAATTCTTTTGGATAAGTACCCAGAAGTGAGATTGCTGGCTCATACTGTAGTTCTATATTCACTTTTTTTAGTAACCTCCATACTGTTTTCCACAGCAGCTGCTCCATTTTTCATTCCCACCAACAGTGCATAAGAGTTTCAATTTCTCCACACCCTTTCCAACACTGTTATCTTTTATATAAATATAATAGCCACCCTGACAGGTGTGAGATGATATCACATTGTGGGTTTTATTTGCATTTCCTTGATAATTAGCAACTTTGAGCATTTTCTTCATATACCTGTCAGCCTTTTATTTCTGCATCTTCATTGGAGAAGTGTTCCAATTCAAGTCCTTAGGCCATTTTTCAATCAGGTTACTAGTTTTTTTTACTAAGTTTTCTTACATAATTTGGAGATTAAGCCCTTATCAGATATAGGGATTGCAGATATTTTCTCGCATTCTGTAAGTTGCTTTTTCACTCATTGATTGTTTCCTTTACTGTGTGGCAGATTTGTAGTTTGATGAAGTCTCACTTGTTTACTTTTGTTTTCATTGCCTGTGCTTTTGTTGTCATATTCATGAAATCATTGCCAAGATCCATGTCCTAAAGGTTACTCCCTGTGTTCTCTTCTAGGAGCCTTACAGTTTTAGGTCTAATGTTAATCTTTAGTTATTTTGAACAGATTTTCATATATGGTGTAGATAACAGTACAATTGTATCCCATTCTTTTGCATGTGGATATCCTGTTTTCCCATCATTAAAGAGACTATCCTTTCTCCATTGTGTATTCTTGACACCCTTGTTGAAGATCAGGTGACTGTATACACATGGATTTATTTTTGATCTCTTTATTCCATCCATTGGTCTATATATCTGTCCTTATGCCAGTGCCATACTGTTTTAATTATTGTAGCTTTGTAACATATTTTGAAGCCAAGAAGTCTGATGCCTCCAGCTTTGTTTTTCTTTTTCAAGATTGAGTAAGCTATAAGATTTTTAGGTAACTTTTTTTAGCAGAAACCTTGCAGGACAGAGAAAGTGGGATGATATATTCAAAACACTGAAAGAAAACAAACAAACAAACAACTGTCAACTAAAAGAACTATACTTGGCAAGTTGGCAAAACTGTCCTTCAAAAAGATGGGTAGAAAAAAACTTACCCAGGCAAACAAAGACTGAGGGAGTTAATCACCACTAGACCTGCCTTACAAGAAATGCTAAGGGGAGTTCTTCAAGTTGAAATGAAAGGATGCTAAAGAGCAACATTATAGCATATGAAGGTGTGAAACTCATTGGTAAAGGTGAATTTACAGATAAATACAGAATACTACATTATTATAATGGTGGTGGGTAAGTCTCCTTTAATTTTAGTATAAAAGTTAAAGACAAAAGTATTAAAAACAACAATAACTAAAACTATGTTAAAATATACACAATATGAATATATGTAAATTGTGACAATAGTGATGTTATTGTTGTAAAGCGTGTACAGTGTATGTGGAGAAGTTAAAATTAGAGTTTTTTTATGTGATTGACTTGTTATCAGCTTTAAAAAGACTGTTGTATCTAAATTTTATATAAACCCCAAGGTAACCACACACAAAAAAAATCTATAGAAGTTACACAAAAGAAAAAGAGAAAGAAATCCAACCATATCAATACCAGAAAAACAAAAACAAATAAACCAAAAAAAAAAAAAAAAATCCACAAAACGCAAATGAAGACAGCAAGAGAGGAAAAGAATCACAAAACTAACAGAAAACAATGAACAGAACGGCAATAGTAAATCCTTCCCTATCAGTAATTACTTTAAACACAAATGGATTAAACTCCCCAATCAAAAGACATAAAGTGGCAAAATGAATTAAAAAAGAAGACCCAACTATATGCTATCGATAAGAAATTCACATTTATATTTAACCAAGCACATCCTCATCTTCTAAAGCAATTTAGTTCCACCTAAAATTATTCAACGAAAAGGACATTATATATTCTTATACATTAGACTATTAGTACAATCCATTGAGACATACATAATTTACTGTCCTGGCTCCCATTGACCCATATTCATTCCTCATAAAATTTCTTTGAAGACATCTCAATGCTCATGTCTATGACAAGTGTACAGTAACTGAATGCCTTTAGAACCACCAATTCTCTGGGAGTTGCTGGGTCTATTCATAAATAGGAAATGCCAAAGATTCCATAGAATGACATGGAAAAATGTCTATACTATATACTTTTAAGTCGCAAAAAGCAGATTTCATAAAAATATTAATGGTGTTACATTATAATTATATGCTATCTAAAAAAAACTTGTTTATAAAAATGCAGGGGACCAAGAAGGTGAATGTATATGTATTGAAGTTACCAGGGATTACCTCCGGGTAGACACAATTACAGATTTAAAAAAAAAAAAAAAAGTTTTTGCCTGTCTGTATTTTCTATTTTATCATTTAATAAAATACAAATTATCTTAAATTAAAAATTTTAAACACATACATATAAATTGAACCTCAGCTGATCAGACATTCTTCAAAATTATAATTATTATGTATCTTGCTACTAAAGAAAATTAAACTTTTCTCCTTCCTGAGAAGTTAAAAAAAAAAAAACCTCACGATATCACTGTCATAATTCACAGTGGTCCAACTGGTTCCCTACCCTGTTTACAAATTGTGTGAAAGTTAGCTTTAAGTTGCTCTGTATTTAAAGTCCTAAAAGTAGCATTCCAAAGTATAGTCAATTTTTTCTGTTAAACCTTTCACTACATTATTTCATGGAATTAAATATGGGATACTGACCATTGTACCTCAACTTTATTTAAATGGAGAATTTGGATCTATCTGTAAAGATCATAAAACTGAAAGTAAAATAAACTGCTTTTTAAAAATCAGCTAAATTCATTTGTCTGGGAAGCTGTTTACCCAATACATGATTTCTGGTCTAGTTCACCCATTTTTCTGTTTTTGGCTTCAATGTAACCCTTTATTGTATACCACATAATTACAACCATTTCTAGTTAGCCAACACATATTATTTGTGCTGAGGGAAAATAGATACCTTGGTTTTTGTGCCATAAATGTAACAAGGTTTCTTGTTACATTGAAGAGATTTTACCCAAAAACTTTCATCTTTTATTTTCTTAGGATTTACACTGTTGCTAATCACCACTAAGAAAAGAGTTATAAAATTTGGGACATTATCTACCTTTTACATTTATTTTCTATTTGACTTTCGATGGTTAAATAAACATAGTTACCAATATGTTCCTACTTTGAGACAGCCTGTCACACGTAAATTAAAATCTGCAAGAAGTAAATTAGGAAGAAGGGTGAATTATACTAATCCGCAAGGGACACCTACATGTTATGAACTACTTGACAAACACCTGGAGGATGGAGGCGGTGTTGGCAGGTGGCAAAATAGGAAGAGGGCAGAAACACGTAAGCCTTAAGTGTTAAATGTCTGTAGACAAGTAAAGAAGTATCTGAAATTATGAGTACAAGGGTACCCCAAAAGTTCATGTAAAGGTCCACGGTATCTTTTAATTGTATTTTTCCACCAACTTTTTGAAGTACCCTTGTATACGTCTATGAAAAAGAAATATAATACATATTTCATCTATAGAAAATTAGTCCATAGCCCAGTTTTTAAGAACATATATAATATGGAAATCAACATTCATCCATAGTGTAAATCTGTCCTTCATTTATTAACACAGTGAAAAAATTGAGTGTCTTTCATGTCTCAAGGCACTTTGTAAAATGGTCACTGATTATAAGCATGGAGCCTAGCCAGTCTTAAAATGAAAACACAGAAATGTATTAGCATCATATAAAAAAAAAAAAAAAAGTCAAAGCCGTTTAAAATTGTAGGTGGCTTCAGGGATACCCACGTGCTATGGTTCTGAGGAAAGCAAAAAAAAAAAAAGCCAAAGCCGTTTAAAATTGTAGGTGGCTTCAGGGATACCCACGTGCTATGGTTCTGAGGAAAGACTAAAGGTGGGGTGATGTAGTGTAGATGGGCCCGTTTGGATCAGCTGAGGGTCAACAGACTGTGCTGTTTCTACGAGTCATCTTTTGTTTTTCCAGAGATGTATCAAATGTCAGGAGAGTATCTACAAATGTGCGATCCAGTGAGCAGCATGAGATTTTTACTATGCATACTGAATAGCTCATACTTAGAAACTATCCCATTTCCAAATGGTTCAATCTCTCTGCAATTTGATAGGGAGAATTTGCACCAACTACAAAGAAAAACTTGGTGTATAACATGAAATCACTGAAATAAGCGGGGAAAAATCCATTGAGTTTGAAAATAATGAGTTAAAAACTGAGTGATCACTAAAATGGCAATGTTTGTTTCTTAAATGATATTTGTGTTTATCTTAAGGTGGTTTTAAATAGAAAACA
>NW_007730694.1:102704-105224 GCF_000696425.1 Galeopterus variegatus
TTTTTTTTTTCCATAAGCTACTCTTTGAGCAGATCATGGGACTCTCAAAATTGAATAAAAATAGTAAAGTTCAAATCCATTTGGGTAATATGAAGCTGAAAGTATGCATAATAGGGAATAGTTTAGCTTTTTCTCTTTGTGCACCTCAAAAACATCTGAAAACATTTAACCTTCTCAAAAGAATGCTCACCTTTGGGCTGAAACCAAGTAGAACTTCAGTTCCAAAGGAAGCATTCTTTTTTTAAAAAAAATTCTGAGTGAATTAGACGAGGCAATTGCCTGGAATTTGCTTGCATACGAAGCTAAATTGTGTGCCCACACGTGCTCTAGTGTTGACTTCCTGCTCAGTCAGCACTGATAGTTATTTTTCTATAAAATAAATATTTGCTTCTCAGTGTTATAAATTCTGAGACCACCTCAGAACCTTTAATAGACTTCATCTCTTAAAGCAAAGAGGAATGTAGCCTCCTTTTTCTTTCTGTCATAATTTAAGGGGTGGTGGAAAAATATATTGGAATATTTCTCCATCTTCCCACCCAGCCCCATATCTAGTGGTACCTTAATTATATCCTCCATGGAAAGCAATTGATGCCCTGTTGATAATACATGCCACATTTCCTGTTTTAAAACCTCACTAGTAAAGTAATAGCTTTTGGCTGTGGGAAAGGGAGGGAAGAAATACTATCACATCAAATCATTGAATGAAGACATTGATTGTGAGGCATGACTAGCTATCAGGTACATTAAATTATGAAAAAGTATGTTTTAGAATTGAAGAGATCTGAGTACTTGTTTAATTGAATTAAATGGAAATGAAAGGAAGAATTAGAANATTGAAGAGATCTGAGTACTTGTTTAATTGAATTAAATGGAAATGAAAGGAAGAATTAGAAAATGTGAAGCCCCATGTTTCTTCTAAGTTATATCAGAGACAGTAGTCATTGCTGCCACAGATTTTTCAAAGAGAATCTACTCCCATCTACAGTCCCTACTGCATCCCTAATCACAATTGATTGGACAGTGGTTGGACATTTGACATGACCTGAGCCGATCAGATTTTTCCATCCTGGGTATTTGAAATTGGGACTCTGAAAGCCTGGCTCAATTAGTTGGGGAAGCCAAGTTCCAAAGATAATAAGGTCTGGATCAATGTCAGACTCAAGGCCAAAGTCATCACGTGTAAGTCAGCGTTATGGGAGATCAGGGATAGCCAGTGTGCAGAGCGAAGCAAGTGGATGCAGATCACGTGGCCCTTGAAAAGTAGTGGAATAGACTCAATTCTCAGTTTTTCACTTTCATTGCTCTTTTGGCTCAACCATACTCAATTTGCTGCCCTTTGTGTGTTAGCCCTAAAATCAACTCTTTAAAATAACTTGGGTGAATTTTTTTAAACAGTCCTATTTTTCATTCTCACGTTATTATTTGTTGCCTTCCTGGTAGCCACAATGTAACATTTGTGCACACAGATGATATCTGTCTGCTACAATATTGCATAGCAAGATCCAAAAACCAAGCAAAGTTCAATGACTTGCCCAGAATATTACCACCTAAACCAGAGTGGGGTCCTAAGCCAGGTTTTCTTTATCACCTAATGCAGTGAAATCTGCTTCAACTCTGGTCCTTTTCTGCATGCTTCTAACAGAAAGCTGTATTTACTTGAAAGTAAGTATTGGCTGTTCCCAAGTTATGTTGAAGTTTGTTGGTACATATTTTCTTACAGAAATAAAGTTTTAATGGTGATTGAATTTCAAGATTAGGCCACAAAAACCTGTTTTGCCTATCATGAATCTGAAGCCCACTTTGTTTATTAAGAAAATAGTGTGATAAAATACTGTAGTGATGGTAGTTATTAAACAAAACAGTAAATTGAATAAGAACTTTTGTAAAAAGTATGTTTCATGTTTGCTTTGAGGAAGACCAAATTTTATGGGAGGTTTTATGCTGATTCCTAAAAGCAGGTCTGTGTTTTTTCAAAAGCTTTTTANCATGTACATATTACTTTTATAATCAGAATAAAAGCAATAAAAATACAAAAGTCATTACAGCTTCCTTTTCTTGGATACTGTTGTCTTACCACAGTCTCCTGTACTTATTATTTATGATGAAAGTCATTTTTGGATTCACAAAGAGAAAAAAGAGTACACTGTCTTGTGCAGATTTGAGTAGACAGAACTGAAGAGAATTTAGGAGATGTGACAGAGTTGTCTGAAGTGGAAATACCTGAGTTGTAGCTTGGCTGGGATATCATCATCAGGAGAAAGGAAGGAGGTGGTAGCAGAAAAAGAATGTTTCTTTGCCTTCAAAGGCCTAAAATGGAACAGAGGATTTAAATGGGAGTAGCCTTTGGAAAGACAAGAGATAGAATCAGTGTGTACAAGACTGGGATTGTCACAAGAGAAGGCATTTAGAACCAGGGAAAATGCCTTGCCTATGCAGCCAACAGGATCAGCCTCAATAAAGATGGAAGTGTGGAAGAGAATGGATGGGAAGACCCTCCTCCCTACCTCCGCACCAATGTAC
>NW_007730694.1:106814-108195 GCF_000696425.1 Galeopterus variegatus
ACTGTAGATTTTTAACATGTGCCATTTATTTATGTACCACTAATAAAGAAAATAATGCTGCCGACTAACCACATATTGAATAGAAAATGTATCCCAGTTTCATTGAATATAAAATGCATTCCAGTTTCAGAGATGTTAACGACAAAACAATATGGGGCCTAGAATCAGTGAAATACTGTGTGTGTGTGTGTGTGTGTGTGTATTTGGGGTGGTGAGAGACTTTCACTTCTTATTTTAAATTCTATTATTGGTATTTACTACAACATACCTGTAGTACTTATTACATAGTGCAAAGTTGATTTCCATTTCTCCCAATTACACATCTCATTTTCTATCTACCAATGGCTCTTTATACTCCCACCTGGTTCCCAAAAGTCTTCAAAACTTCCTAGAAGTATCACTTACCCCTATCCATAATAATCTTGACTTTTCTAGCTCCTTTGTCTCTTTGAAAATAGTCCAGTCCTATATTCTCATTCTCTTAGGTCCTGCTAAACAATTGGAATAAAATTTATGAACTAATTTTAGCTAGAATTTTCATGGTGGGTAACAGCTTAGTGTATAATATATTCAGATGTCAGATTTTCATCTTATTGTAGGCTATCTTACCATCGAAACCAATGTGCATTTGAGGAATAAAAAGGGTGGTATATGGAAAGTTTTGTTCCCCTCAAATCATACTGCTTTGATCACTGTTTATTGCCTCAAATATGTAAGTCTGGGTGGCCCAGCTGCCTTCTTACCACAGGGTCTACCAAAAGTCTGAGGAGAAACCTCAGTTTCTTTTGTCTCCTACAGGAATGCTGAGGCAAAGTCTCAGAAATATAGCAAATCTAAGCAACTACTACCATCAGCAGGGATGCACTGTAGGATTCTCTCCTCCTCATCACTGTTATCATCACCTCTTGCTTCCCTCTTTGACTTGACTCCTAAAAATTCCCTTGGAATCAAAGTAATCCCCTTTCTTCAGGTGTATGGGAACCCAGTGCCTATACTTTGAATACTAATTTCATTTCAGGTTGTATCTTAATTTTGGACCCTTATTTATTTTTATTTCCATATTATTTTGTTGTAATGGATGTAATTTGGAAAGGCATTTTATATTTTCTTGAAATTAGAATGGCATTAATTAATAAGCCCTTTATACTTTTTTTTGCACTTTTCTCCATTTAGAAAGCACTTAACATTGGTACCCAAGCACAATGTGGGAACAAAATTTGATAAGATTTTTCTGGGGGGCAATGTGTCAATATGTGTCAGAAACCTTAATATTATACATTAGCTTTAAACTCAAAAAATTTCACTAATAACTTATTTTAGGGGGCCGGCCCAGTGGCGCACTGCTACAGTGCGCCGCTTGGGAAGCGCGGCGGCGCTCCTG
>NW_007730694.1:108990-112014 GCF_000696425.1 Galeopterus variegatus
GGGCGCGACACCAAGGGTTGCGATCCCGTTACTGGTCAGTAAAAAAAAGACAAAAAGGAAAGAAAAAAAAAAAAGAGCAAGTTTGAGATATGTACACAAAATAGTGTTCGAGGATATTTACTACAGTGCATTTTATAATGTCTATCAATGTGAATTTGGTTAGGTAAATGCTAGTGAATCCAGATGATGGACAATTAAGTAGCCATTTTATGTCATGTTGTTCAAGGATATCATTGTCATGGGGTTACTCATAGTAAATTGCTAACCCAAAAATACAGGACACAAAACATAAGGTCCACTATCATACCATTTTCACAAGGCATGTAGATTAAAAGTTTGAGTCAAAGACATCTTGGTTTAAACCTTGATTCCAACACCCAGTTCTGTCACCTGCTCCTTATACAAATGTGAGTGGGTTATTTAGTCTTACAAAGCCTCAGTTTCCCCATCTGTAGTTTGGAAATAATAATATCCATCTCTTAGGCTTTTCGTGAGGATTAAATTAAATAATGTGCACAGAGCCCTAAATACATGTGCCCCCCCCTCCAACTGGCACTCCATAAATGATTTTCTACATTGGACATGTATGTTGGTTGGGTTTTTTTTTTTTTTTTCCTTTTTGTCTTTTTCCGTGACCAGCAACGGGATCGCAACCCTCAGTGTCGCGCCCGCACCGCGCTCAACCAGTGAGCGGACCGGTCTCTATATGGGATCCGAACCCTCGGCGGGAGCGCTGCCACACTCCCAAGCGCCGCACTCTACCGAGTGCGCCACCGGGCCAGCCCTGGTTGGGGTTTTTGATTACAGGCAACAGAAAGAAATTTTGGTCAACTTAGAAAAGGGGGGGATTTATTAAAAACAGTGCAGAAAATTGGAGAATTAGACTTGAAAATAGACAGAAACCAACTTACCTTCACGGGCTAGAAAGCAGGAATCACAAGGTTGATTTTATAGTGAGAGCAGTCTGGAAAGGATGTTGTGGCCAGCATAAAAGAGTGCCAGCCTCTGCACTCACAAGATTTTACACACTCAAAAGTCGAAGTCAGGCTGGCCAGTTAGCTCACTTGGTAGAGAGTGGTGCTGATAACACCAAGGTTTATGAAGGGTTCAGATTCCTGTGCAGTCCAGCTGCCAAAAAGAAAAAGAAAAAGTCAAAGTCCTAGCAGAGAACAGTAGCTGAGCTGAAGCCACTGTCCACCTTCTGGCTACAAGAGGCAGGAAAGGACCAATCTGGGCCTTTGGGGCACAGGCAGCTGGATTTTATATCTCATCAAAATGATACACAATGGGTATACTAAGTTAACTTCCCAAAGGAAATTGGGGTTCTATAGTGAAGGATGGTGGGTGCTGCTGGGTAGCCATGAAATAAATGTTCTTATGTCACATAAACACAAGGTAATTTTGAAATGGGAAAAATAGAAATTAAATATTTATTTAAAATAGAAAAAAAGATTTTAAAAAGGAGCAGAAAGCTCTTCCACATGTGATCATCATAAAAGTCTTGTGAGGAAATCAGGACAGGAATTATTTTCTTCATTTTACAGAGAGAAACCGAGGCTCAGGTAAGTTAAATGACTAGCCCAAAGTCTCTGCGCTTAGTCTGGGGCAGAACTGAAAGACAGTCCTGGCCAGGCTCTTCCCTAGTTGCCCACTGGGAAACTGTCAAACATTTCCCAGTCTTCCCTGCTTCCCAACCCTAAACTTCAAAGGACACAGATTACTGTTGGTGTAAAGTACGGGAAATGTCGGAATCCTGCCGACGTAGCCAATTGTCAAGCTACACAACTATGCCAGTTGTTGGGTTGAGGCAAATCATAACTAAAGCCAAAATGTTTCATTATTTTAGTTATACTAAGTTTTCATTTATATTGTCAGAGCTAGGGCTCAGACCTTCAAGCCTGTTGTACAGACTGGGTCACCAGACCCCTCACACACCGGGCTGGGTTACCAGACCCCTCACATGCAGGTCCATGTTAGGTTATTGGGAAAGGTCCTGGGAGCTGTTGGCAGATGACACAAGCTCAGTCCTCAGCAACGACAGTAGCAGCTTACAGGTCCAGCAGCTTACAGGTCTGGCAGTGGTGGCGGCCTTGCAGAGGGTCCCGGCGGCCCTGGCAGCAACAGCTTGCAATGACAGCCTCCAGCAGCAGTAGCGGCCTCCCCATGGGCCCCCCGTGGGCATCCGGGGTGGGGGGTGGGGGGCCGTAGATCAGAGCCACTCATACTTAAGTCCATAACCCAGGACACCTGGGTGCACATGCGCAATTACATTAGACAATAACCAAGGAACACCTGGGTGCCCGTGCCTATTTACATCAAATACTCCTCAAGATTCTGAACATCTGAGGGGCCCTGACCATTTTCCTATATTTTCCCAACAGTTGGTATTTCCCTTTCACGTGACTCGCTGGTCCCACCTGCTGCTTGGAGTTCAGGCCCAGAGGAGGGCCCAGAGCTGGAGGTTCTGCTGGAAGCATTGCAGTTGGCAAGGCAAAGGGTGGCTGGAGACTTGGCAGACTGCCTCCTTCACATTTTGGGGAGAGAAACCACTGGAGAGAGGAGTCAGGCTGCAGGAAAACAAAAAGGCAGGAGCCAACCTGGAGAGGAAGTGGGATGAAGAGCAAGTAGTTGGGAAACAGAATTATTTTAGAAAAGAAAAAAAAAAAGAAAGCCAAAGAATTAAGAATATTGTTAAATCAGCCAGGAAGGGGCTCAGTTGTTACCAAGATCTCCTCCTGTACCTGGCTGCAGAGAAAAATGTAAAAGCCTCAGAAAACTGTTATCACCCTCTCTGGAATAAATCACCTCTCATGATTTACCATGATATTTGACATCCAAGTCACTCTGGGTTGTTGTTTGCTTTTTTTTCTCCTTAAGCAAATGGAAGAACCCACCAGAAAGACCAAACCAACTGCAAATTTCCAGACTTCATGAGTTACAATGATAGCTGAATAGTTCTAGGAAGGTCCTATTTAGGAGTCATCTTGCCTAATATATGCATTTTCAGTTAGAGAAACTGAGGTG
>NW_007730694.1:113134-114179 GCF_000696425.1 Galeopterus variegatus
AAAAAAAAAAAGGGCACAGGCCAGTCTTGGCTAGTGGCTGTAGTTTTTTGTAGTTTGTTGGCCCGTGATCTAGACCTAATTGTTTATAATACCTTGTGAACATTTCAGAAAAACATAGGCACAAATAGTGGGCATTAATTTAAATTCCCATAGTAACGATAATAATAATGGCTACAATTTGTGAAACATTTCCTATGTGGTTTTTGTCATTTAATTGCTCCTCCAGTCCTCTGAGGAGGTACCATTGTTCTCTCCACTCTTTTAGATAAGGAAACAAAAATACCTGCCATGAGTTATACAGTTAGAAGGTGATACTGTCAAAATTTGAACCCAGATTTGTCTTACTTCAGGACTCAAGTGATTAACAACTACACCAGGTGAAAGAACACAAATACTTAGAAGGCAGAATAGAAAGCTATATCACGTTTCTGATAAAGCATTGAATGTTTTCGTTATTCTGAAGAAAATTTTTGATAGTTTACATATTTTAATCATGCACTGTATCAGCAACTTGGACAAAGCATGGGTCTGCACCTCCCCACACCCCAGTTTCCCTGGAAATTCATTTTGTTACCTCTTTCCTGTGGTTTGTCTGCTGGGCTCTTTCTAGTATACATACTAAGATTTAAGGAAGGATATTAGCTGGAGCCCACCCACCTCAGACACTGGGAAGTGAAAGGCCTTCAATACTGAGGGGAATTCAAGCATGAAGGGGAGAAGAGGACAATTCTTGATGATTATCCTAAATTTTGGAAGCCAAACCAGGGAGAACTTGAGGAAATGACTCACTGAACCCAGGAGAAAGAAAAACAGCCGGGTGATGGCAGGAGAAAATGAGGATAATATAGCCTTACTATTAAAGTGAGGGTTAGAAGTCCACAGAGACCCAGAAAGGAAACACTGAAATGGCTGAGTTACATTCCTGAAACTAACATGCAATATTGTTTTATCAGGCTGATGGCTGTTTTGCCCAAGAATGGGACAGGAACAGATTTCTTCTTCTTTTTTTTTTTTTCCCTTTTGTCTCTTTTTTTTTTTTTTTTTT
>NW_007730694.1:114420-116935 GCF_000696425.1 Galeopterus variegatus
AAAAATTTTGAGCCATCAACTTTCCAGCTAAAAAGAAGCCTGATTGGAAAAGTTGGAAAATGTTTTCAAACATAAATAGAGTTGGCTTTCACTTGGTAGGTCACTAGAAACAGAAATAAAACTATGAGGTAAGTAAACTTTATCCTTGGCCTTTTTCAATGCATCTGTCATATTCCCACTGTATTAACTTTCTTTAAAAAAAAATTATCCTACAAAGTAAACAAAGCATTGACTTTTTTAATGCAAAGTTCTGATCATGTCACGCCTGTGCTAACAATCCTTCAAAGTTAACATGCAATTTAGAACTGAAAAATATAGCTGGACTTAAGAACTCATTGGATGAGTTTAAAAGCAAACTGGACATAGAAGACAGGATTAGTGAATTTAAAGGAAGATCAATAGAAACCATTTAAACTGAACCACAGAGAGAAACCACACTGAAAAGAAAGATTATGTCCTAACGTGGGACATACTCAAATAGTCTATACATGTAATAGAGTCCCAAAGGAGAGGAAGGAGAGAGAATAGAGTAGAAGCAATATTTGAAAACATACAATTGACAAATTTCCAATAATTACAGAAGATATAAACTTACCAATTTAAGAAGCTCAACAATCCCTAAGCCAGATAAATACAAAAACAAAAGAAAACTCCCACCATACCTGAACGCATTGTAGAAAACACCGAAAAACAAAGAATGAAAAAAATCTTAAAGCAGCCATAGGGAAAAAAGCCCATATTTAAGGAGACCTGTAATAAGACCAAAGAGCTGACTTTTCAAAAGAAACTATGTGTGGCAGCCACGGAATTGCACCCCTCATATCTCTTTAAGAGAACCTATCCTGCTGTGGGGAGCATATCTGACTGACAGCTGCTGTACTTTTGGATCCACTGAAAACGTCATGTCAAGTCACACTTCCCCTGGGCTGCTTCCAGCCAATGAATGAGTGCGATGGAGCTATTAGAACTGGGCTATTTTGGGAGATGCAAGACTTCTCAAACAGGCAATTTGGGCTCAGGGGATCTCCCATGGCCTGACCAAGAATTTCTCAGAACTATCTGGAATCTGAGGCTCTTTGACACAATCCTTCCTTCTCACTCTTCTTTAACAGGTGCCTTGTTGTCTGAAGGTTCTCGTTGCCTGCTCCTCTCCTTCTCCTTTTATCCTTTACAAGCATTTCCTCCCAATAAATCTCTTGCATTTTTAATCTTGCTATCTTCTTTTCATTGAACCTAAACTGACACTCTATGGAAATCAGAAGGCAATGTAATGACATCTTTAAAATGGCAAAAGGAAAAAACCTCTCAATCTAGAATTATATACCAGTAAAAATGTTCCTCTCAAACCAAAACGAAGAGAACTTGTTGCCAGCAGCACAACATAGAAGTAAGTACTAAAGGGAGTTCTGTAGGCAGAAGGAAAATTTTCTCAGAAACACAGAAAATTGTGAGGAAATGAAAAGCACTGAAATGAATATAAATGTGTGGATAAATATAAAATAATATTATTTTCAAAATTTTTTCTATGTTTTAAATTCTTTTTGGCTTTCTTTTTTTCTTAAAATAATACCAACACTTTAAAGTTAAAATGATAATAACGTCTTTTGGAGCTCAGAACATATAACAAAATGTAAAGGTATAAGTTAAGAGATGGGGCAAATGGAATGAAGTTAAAAGATTCTTACATTCTCCAGAACATGTACTGGTAAAGTACACTTCACTGTAACAAGTTAAAGATGCATGTTGAAACTTCTAGGACAATGATTCTGAACTTGGAGCAATTTTGCCTGTTAAGAGACATTTGACCAGAAGACAAATGAATGAATAATTGGATGGATGGATGGATAAATGAATGAGACATTTGGCAATATCTGGAGAAATTTTTGGTTGTCACGGCTGTGGGTGAGGGGAGCGTATTAGTCCATTTATGTGTTGCTATAATAGGATACCTGAAACTGGGTAATTTATAAAGAAAAGAGATTTATTTGGCTCACAATTCTGGGATAGTTGTATCTGGTGCAGGCCTCAGGCTGCTTCTACTCATGGTGGAAAGTGGCAGGCAGCCAGCAGGTATAAGATCACATGGTGAGAAGAAGCAAGAGAGAGAAGGAAGAGGTGCCAGGGTCTTTTAAACAACCAGCTCTCACGGGAACTAATAGAGTGAGATCTTACTCACTAGCCACCCCCCCCACACCTCAAGGAGGGCATTAATCTGTTCATGAGAGATTTGCCCCCCATGACCCAATCAGCTCCCAGTACTTTCACATTGGGGATCACATTTCAACATGAGCTTTGGGGGAACAACATATCCAAACTCTATCAGGGAGGTATCAAAATTATCCTCAGTGGTGACACTCTAACTAAAAGATAGAAATTGACAAAATTATAAAAACAAGAAACCAAAAAAACACATGACCCAACTAAATGCTGTCTCGAAGAAACTTACTTCCAACATAATGGTATAGGTAGATTAAACATAAAGGATAGAAAAAGATATTTTATGCAAATTATAATC
>NW_007730694.1:117101-118552 GCF_000696425.1 Galeopterus variegatus
GGAGGTATCAAAATTATCCTCAGTGGTGACACTCTAACTAAAAGATAGAAATTGACAAAATTATAAAAACAAGAAACCAAAAAAACACATGACCCAACTAAATGCTGTCTCGAAGAAACTTACTTCCAACATAATGGTATAGGTAGATTAAACATAAAGGATAGAAAAAGATATTTTATGCAAATTATAATCAAAAGAAAGCTAAAGTGGACATATTAATATCAGACAACATAGATTGCAGAGCAAAATAATCTACCAGGGACGAAGAGGGACATTATATAATGATAAAAGAGTCATTTTACCAAGAAGACAGAACAATCCTCATATGTTTGTACCTTACAACAAATCTTCAAAATGCATAAAACTAAAGGTAGAAATAGATACATCCTCAAATATAGAGACTTCAACTCTCCTCTCTCAGTAATTGAGAGAATAGAAAGTCAACATGGATATATATGAGCTGAAAAACACTATCAACTCATTGGATCTGACTGAAGTTTTTAGAACATTCCACCACCAACAGCAGAATACAAGTTCTTTTCAAGTACTCATGGAGTACCAAGATATACCATATCCAGGGTCATAAAACACACTTCACGACATTTAAAATAACTGAAATCATATAAAGTTTGTTCTCTTACTGTAATGGAATTAAATTAGAAATTGATAATAGAAAGATAACAGGAAATCTCCAAACCTTTGGCAACAAACTTCTAAGTAATCCATGCATCAAAGAAGTCTCAAGGGAAATTAGAAAATATTTTGAACTGAATGAAAATGAAAATACAGCATATCAAAATTCATGGGATGAGTTAAAGCAGTGCTTAGCGGGAAATTTATACCACTAAATGCTAACAGGAAGGACTTTAAGAAACCAGGAAAAGAAGAGCAAAACAGACCCAACACAAGCAGAAAGAAGGACATAATAAAGATAAAAGCAGAAATCAAGAAAATTGAAAATAGAAAAACAAGGAAGTCAACACAACCAAAATAGTGTTTTGTAAAAATATCAATAAAATAAAAATTAACTATAGCAAAATTCACAAAGAAAGACAGAAGACACAAATTACTGATATCAGGAATTAAAGAGAAAATACCATCTAGACCCTGAAGACATTAAAAGGATTAAAAAATACCATGAGCAACTTTACACACAAAAAATTAGTAAGATGAAATAAACCAATTCCTCAACAATCACAAATGCCAACACTCACTCATGATGAGACAGACCTTGCAAATAGTACAGAAACTATTTTAAAAATTGAATTTGTAGTTTAAAACCTTCTGGGAAAAAAAAAAGTATCCAGCATTTCTATTTGCTTGTAGTGGGAAGATTTCAGGTTATCTTGGCTCACGGTGTTGCCAGCAGTAAAACTCTAAATTGTTTTTTTTAATTTTATCTAGTTCAAGTTGAGTTTTCTGTTACTTAAAGACAGACTTCTAAAAAAAAA
>NW_007730694.1:118645-121481 GCF_000696425.1 Galeopterus variegatus
CAGACCTTGCAAATAGTACAGAAACTATTTTAAAAATTGAATTTGTAGTTTAAAACCTTCTGGGAAAAAAAAAAGTATCCAGCATTTCTATTTGCTTGTAGTGGGAAGATTTCAGGTTATCTTGGCTCACGGTGTTGCCAGCAGTAAAACTCTAAATTGTTTTTTTTAATTTTATCTAGTTCAAGTTGAGTTTTCTGTTACTTAAAGACAGACTTCTAAAAAAAAAATCATCGTTTTATGGAGTTCAAAATAATATTATAGTTGTTGAGTGTCCAAATACAGTACTGAAGTGACCCAGAGTAGCAATTGTAGAAATACTGGCAGCCCAGTAGTAGCAGAGTAATCGTAACAGTAGTTATGGCTAAAAGTTACTATGCACTTACCTGTAGCATCTGCAAAGTACTTTGTGTATGAAATACAATAGCACAGTTTTGTAGATGAGGAAACAGAAGTACAGGAGTTAAGTAAAAGAGGAAAAACACAGTGGGATGGTTGTGACCCTTTTGGGGTCTGGGAGAGTGAGGAAACAGAAGTACAGGAGTTAAGTAAAAGAGGAAAAACACAGTGGGATGGTTGTGACCCTTTTGGGGTCTGGGAGAGGGAATGGAGCTAAGAGAATCGTCATTTTTTCCCACCCATAGGAAAATGCCTGAAATGGCACACACTCGGTCTGGAGACTGCTTACAGCATGAGAAAAACCAAGCGAGGGCAGTATCAAGATCCTGCCAACACAGAGGGCCAGCTTTGTGCTTCTCCAGCCTGGACCTGCCTCTTCATCACTCAGCTCATTGATCCATCATCTGTATTTGCTGAGGGTCCCCAATGCGTTCTGAAACTCACACACCCACACTCACACCATTAGCAGTGAACGGACACAGAGTGCCTGGGGGAGCTTCAGCTTAACAAGAGGGTCGTTTCAACACGACGGTCAGTCTTTGAGCTGATACAGCAATGGTCTACAAAAGTATGCAAATTAGCCTTGTTCACTTATTAAAATAAGATCCTTAAAGCGCAGCTATGCAGTGTTTAGCAGTATGCTCATAAACTCTTGCTAATTTCAAGTAACTATTTTGAATTAATTTCCTGAAAGTTGAAAGAAAAAAATTACATACAAGTGAACTGAAAAAACAAACAGATGACCATTTATTTCTACGCTTTCTCCATTCTAACAAGGCAATGGTCCAAGAAACCACATTCCTGCCCTTCTATATCAGCTGCCAACATGAATGTGATTCTTCAGCTATGAGAAAATGTCTTCTGAAGGGTACAGGTTGGTTAATATTGGAAATTCTTATGTACTTTGGGAGATAACACTATTTGCTCCGATAAGGATTAATACTTTTTTCTTCCCTTTCATCTGAACTTGTCAAGAATCAGTCATGTCATTTTGCATTTTTCCTTTTTTTTCTCTCTCGCCCTTGCCCCCTTTGGGACTACAGCCAGTAACATGTTTTCCTGATACAGTGGTGGATATAATCCAATATTGACATCCCCTCTGTTAAATAAAACCTTGAGACTTAGGGAAAGTTTTTGTTTGGGAATAATAAATAAAAGTTACAATGTGGAGCAGCTACCAAGCAAGAATATACAGACCGTACTGTAAAACCTGAAACTAAGAAACTATAAGAAAACAGGGGAAACAATCCATGACATGGGGGCTGGGCAAGGAATTTTTAAATAAGACTTCAAAAGCACAATCGGTAAGAGCAAAAATAGACGAGTAGGATTATATCAAATTAAAAAACGTTTGCACATCAAAGGAAACTGTTAACAGAGTGAAGAAAAAACCTGCAGAATGGGAGAAAATATTTGCAAACTACACAACTGACAAGGGGCTAATATCAAGGATATATACAGAAATTAAACTACTCAACAGCAAAAAACAAATAACCCAACTGAGAAATGGGCAAATGATCTTAATAGACATTTCTCAACATAAAAATAAAATGGCCAACAGGCATATGAAAAATGCTCAGTATCACTAATAATCAGGGAAATGCAAATCAAAATAACAGTGAGATACCATCTCACTCCACTTAGAATGGCTATCATCAAAAAGACAAAAGAAATCAAGTATTGGTGAGGATGTGGAGAAAAGAGAACGTTTTCAGTACTGCTTGTGGGAGTGTAAACTAGCACAGCCATTACAGAAAACAGTATCGAGGTTTCTCAAAAAATTAAAAATTGAACCACCATATGATCCAGCAATCCCACTACTGGATATACACCCAAAGGAAATGAAGTCAGTATGTCCAAGAGATATCTGCACTCCCATGTTTATTGCAGCACAATTCACATAGCCAAGATATGGAATGAACCTAAGTGTCCAATGACAGCTGAATGGATTTTTAAAATGTGGTATATATACACAGTGGAATACTGTTCAGCCATATAAAAAAATGAAATCCTGTCATTCGTGGCAACATGGATGGACTTGGAGGACATTATATTAGGTGAAATAAGACAGGCACAGGAAAACAAATACCATATGACCTAACTTATCTGTGGAATCTAAAAAAAAAAAAAAAAAAAAAAAATAATATTATAGAGGCAGCAAGTGGAAAGATGGTTACCAGAACAGAGGGCGAGGAGGGAAGAAAGAGAAAGGGTGGCCAACAGCTACAAAATTAGAATTAGACAGGAAAAGTTCTGCTGTTCTATTGCACAGTAGGGTGACTATGGTTAACAGTTAAGCTTCGTATATCACATAATAGCTACAGGAGAGGCTTTTGAATGTTTTCGCCACCGAGAAATGATAAATGCATGAGGTGATTGATACATTAACTACCTTAACCTGATTATTATATAACATAGATATGTATCAAAATGTCAGATC